>NW_027466084.1:0-130000 GCF_046127955.1 Nelusetta ayraudi
CTGACCTCGGAGGCCAAAGCAGCCTCCAGCGTGTGGCGGTGGCGGCGGAGGTGCTTTCTCTGTTGGCAGGAGGGGGGAAAAAAAAACTGCCCAACGGTGGCCATGCAGGAGAAGATGACGAAGAGAAGAAGAGTGTGCGCGATTGTGTGGGAGAAAGGGGAGCGTTAAATGGGCTCGGGGGGTTGGGGTGGGGGGGGGGGGGGGGTTGGGGGGGACTGCTTCCTTTCTCTTCACAAAAAGCGCGTGCTGCGAGCCATCCTCTTTTGGAAAAATTTGGTGACCTTGTCTACGCTGGAGAGAGAGAGAGAGAGAGAGAGAGAGAGAGAGAGAGAGAGAGAGAGAGAGAGAGAGAGAGCGCCTGTGTGCATGCATGTGTGTGTGCACATCTCAGCAGGCGCTACTGCTGATTGGATGGGCCTGGCTGCTCTGACTTGCCGGCTCTGAGTATCAATGGCCTTTATCTTTTGTCTTGCGAGCTCCCTCACCTCACAGTGCGAATGCTCGCGTTGTGAATAAGTTTCGGGTAACAATTGCGCGATGTGCGCGTGCGCGTCCGTTCAAAATTAATAGATAAATAAATAAAAGAGCCAATGTAGATGTGTCGCCTGAAAATTATCCACAGCCACGGCTCTGTGATGCGGTTGCTATGGCAACTATGATAGAAATAGACGTGCATTTCGCGAGGAAATGAAATGTATTGAACTGTTATTTAGCGGCGGAGGGAGATTTCATGGTCGGGACTGATGGGTTAAGTGACTGACTGCCAGAATGCGTCCCCAGCGGTTTTGCCGCATCCCCGAATGTGTTTTTGTGATTTGTGTTCCGTCTGCTATAGCGCCTGAGTGTGTGTCTCTCTCTCCGTGCGAGTGTCTGTGTGTGTGTGGTTGAGCAAAAGTGGATGTGGGGGTGCGCTAGGCTAGGGCACATCATTATGATGGTAGCAGAGAGTGAGTGGGTCTGCACTGCATCGCCGGCCCCGGCGCCACAGCTAATAAGCTCACTCCGAGACAATGAGTGGAGCAAGTTGGGCCGGCGGCAACGCGCGTCGTCGACGTCCCCCCCCGCCCCCCCGGCGGAAATGACGTTCCAATCACTTTTGCGTCAAACATGAAGCTACAACTGAGTTTTGAGGGGCTGTTATTTAAAATGACAACAAAGGGTGATGGGTGAGCCTGACGAGGGTCCATTGGACACCGGAAGAGGGACAACCAACTTCCCTGCCCCCCCGCCCCCCCAAGGGGTGGTTAGGTGCTTATATCCTTGACTTGTGTGCTACGGTTTGTGCCGTAGTCCCAAAATCCCCCCCCCCGCCGACCCTCCATGAAGCCTTTGAACCTAATGGTGCCATCACTTGGACTAATTCATTCTCAATTGAGGTGAAAGAAGAACAAAGGGCATACTGTGCACGTGCAGTGTGTGTGTGTGTGTGTGTGTGTGTGTGTGTGGGGGGGGGGGGTTGCGATTTCATTTGCGACTGTAATGTCAGATTGGGATATTGAAGAAGAAGAAGAAGAAGAGGAAGAAGAAGAAAATCAGTGAAATAGCTCATGAGCTCGCGAGGCAAGAGGGAGGAGGGGAGGCTGATGGAGAGACGAGATGAGGGAGGGAGGGAGGAAGGGATTGGAATATGAGTGTGCATTGCATTTTCGAGGCGGTCTTTTCTGTTGCGAGAAGAATACGAAGACCAAGAAGAAGAAAACACACACACACACACACACACACACACACACACAGTAGTCTGAACAAGGGAAAAGCGGCTCTGCTCGGAGCTAATGATGAAGGCATGCGAAATTGCAGCAGCCCCCCCACTCTCTCTCTCTCCGGTGACGGCAGCGGACGCCCGATGAGAGCTCCGTGCGGGGTCTTGCGAGATGGCAGCGCGTTCGGTTTCAGTCGCACATAGGTGGGAGCACCTCGGCGGCGCGTGAGGGAGAGAGAGAGAGAGAGAGAGAGAGAGAGAGAGAGAGAGAGAGAGAGAGAGAAAGAAAGAGAGGGAGAGAGGGAGAGAGAGAGAGAGAGAGAGAGGGGAGGGGGCGGGGTGTGTGTATGGACCCTCTCGCTACTTACGGGACCCACAGGCACCCCGATTGTGCGCCGCTCTCATCATCATCATCATTTTTTCTCTCTCCCCCCTCTCTGGAGGTGAGGACAAAAGGGGGGTGCGATCGGAAGAAAAGGCCCAGGATCGGACTGTCGTGACGCCCCCCCCCCCCCTTTCCTCCTCCTCCGCCACCTCCTCCTCCTCTTCTTCCCCGACTTGGCCGCCGCTGCTCGGGGTTGTCTGGACTCGGGGAGGGGGAAAAAAGGGAGAGCGAAAGGCGGCGGAGCAGCTCGACTCCAGACTTGGCGGTGGCGGCGGTGGTGGGGGGCTTTTCCTGCCACAGGAGCAGCGGGATTGTCACAAAACAGCCTTTCAGTCTTCGAGGGGCCTTGTGCGCTGCTACGTTTTTCCCAGGTATGCAATCCGGAGCGCGTTAGCTAGCCCGTCTCTTCGCCTCCAACCACCACCCCCCCTCCCCATCGTTAGTTTTTTTTTTTTTTTTTTTTTTCCCAGGTCTTGTTTATTCCGGAGAGAAGTGTCAGGGCTGCGTGCTCATCGCTTTCTCGTGCACAACCCAGGCCAGGTCTCATGGCACAATCCCTTTTTTGTATGCTAGCTAACCTATTTAGTCACAGCCCCAGTGTATATCCGAGCAGGGTGTAGGAGGCGGAGGAGGAGGGAGGGGGGCTAACATCTGCACCTAATCACCCCTCTTTTGTGGCTAAAGCGCTTGCCTGGCTGCCCCGCGCCGTTAGCCGTTCGCTCCCAACTATCGCACGCTCCTTGAGGCTAAACGCCTGCGATAATGCAACATACGCAAATCGGCTAGCCCGCCGCGATGCTAACCAGCGAGCCGTGGCTAGGCTAGCTCCCCCACTTATGCGGTCTGGCCGCATATTTGCTGTTATAAATGCGCTACGTGAGGTATTTTCAGCTAGGGCTAACCCCGCGGAGCTAGGCGAGGGCAGCTCGCACAAAGCTAATTGCAACGCGTATATACCCCCCCCTTCTTGCATTTGGGCTAAGGCGGTGTTGCATTGACGGCAGTGCGGGGCGACGAGACATGGATATGTGATCGAGGTGGCGTTATGTAGCAGGACAGCGCGTAAGACAGCTATCCAATTGTTTACCTTGGTGACAGAGTCTGCGTTGGGCCGGTTTAATTAACGATGCGCAGTTGTGTGTGTTGCGAACCGTCACGCAGAGTGAGCTGCTGTGATTAATTAGTCATAGTGATATGGGCTCAGAGATCAGGAGTCATCACAGTGCAGCAGCCACTGAAGCTTTGACCCCCTTCTACGTGGCTTCTGATCACAGGAAGAAAAAGGAAAAAAATTTTTTTTATTAACACTACATCATCAGCCTGGTCTTATACCCCCCCCGCCCCCCATTTCCTCCAGTGTATTTTCAACAATAACAATTGTCTTTGGGTTGACAATACACTGAATTTGCAAGGCAAATATAAGTTCATGCTCTCTGAGTGACAGTCGATGCTGCTTTATTGCTCCCTGCTCAACTGCCGCTCCTGCGACAGAACTAACCTAATGTTTTGTGAAAGCCATTAGCTGTTTTATTGTGCATTTCGCCCAGACAATAGAGGCTCGTGTCACACGCGGCAGTTGTGGGCACTGACCTCATAAAGGTGGCGTCATCCCTTTTTAATTATCACTAGTAATAATTAAAGGCCACTAAAACAAGTGGATGCACCGAAGCTAATGGCCTCTGGTGTCATTGTAAAGAGGCCTGGAGACGGACCGCTTGTGTCTCGGTGCCACGAGGTTGTTTGTTTACATGTTAGTGACCTTGTGCGGGTCGCCTTATTTGCGTGCTGCCGACAACCCGATCTCTCCTCCTCTGTCTGCGCTTAGTTGTCAGTGTCAGAGGAGACGGCTCAGGTGCTCATCGCAACGGTTGTGTTCTTTGTGCGGAGTGACAGAGGAGAGTTGATTTTAAGCCAGAAAGCCTTTTACGTCGAGAGGCAAGTAGTCCAATGAATAGTGCATGCAGTCAGCAAGTGCTGTTGATGTTATTTGTTTGGTGACTCCCTGTGTGATTATTGCAGCACAATGGAAAAAACAAGAGGCCACCTAGGAGGAATGCTGATGCATTTTGAAATCGGTTTATCTTTGCAAGAGCGAACCCAAAACAAGTCGGGAGACCATTTGGAATACAAATATCCCCAAACGAGGATCAGAATTAATTGACTGACAGTATTCTGTCAATACATTTGCCTTCATTTTATGCTTTTTTTTTTTTTTTTTTAATAATTGAGTAAATTAAAACAAAATCACATTTTTATTAGCATTATTTTTTTTATGATTACAGTCGGCCCTAATCACAAGGTACTGATACCAATAGGACAGTATTCCATTTTTTGCATGCTCATTTTTTAAAATTGCTCTTTTGTACTTGCAGGGTGGAGAAGACGTCTGTCCGGCCCCTGGAAAATGAACGTTTCTGGGTGAAAAAACGGAAGAGAAACAGAAAGCAGGAGCTCGAAGTGGAATAAATGGATTACCTTTCTTTGGGAAATTGTTGCCATGGAACTAGGTAGAATTGAGTGATGGTTGAGAGGAAATAGAAAAAGGTAAGGCCGCCACATGCTGGAGATACAGGAGAAAACCAAGAGGAATCTGAACGCTGAACTGTTGCTAAATAGGGACCAAAGACTGTGACTGTGTTAAGGAACACACGCGGTTACAAAAACAAAGGAGAACAGTATTTGAATGGGAATGACCAAGAAAAAAAAGGATCCTCAAAAAGTGTTACACTTTACACCTTAGACTTGATGAGAATATCAATGGATTGCTTTCCTGTGGGCGATTTATTAAGAGTCTGTACCCAGACCTCTTGATCCAAGATCTTTGCCCCATAGAGGTGCGTCGAGGTCAGCGAGACTTTACCCGGACAGGGTCTTGCCAGTGTGGATTAGTTTTTTTTTTTGTTTGTTTGTTTGTTTTTTTCCCGTTCTTTTTTCTTTATTTTTTTTTTCTTTATTTTTTTTTTTACAATTTGCACAAGATGGTATTGGAGCTCAGCGCAATATAATCTTTCCATGTGTTTATTTGTGATCTTAGTAAGGAACGTACAGGCCAACACAAGATATTTTCTAGTTTACATGATGGCAAGCTGGTAGTCCTCAATTTTGCCTAGTCAGTGCCAAACTGCCTATTGAAATGACTGCACACTTGCATTTTGCTGCAGTGTAGGCCTACTTTACCTGAGATTGTGTTTCAAGGACTTATTTTCTTTTTCTTTTTTTTCTTTTTTTTTTTTTGAAACAATCCTTTTCAACCATACTATCCAGTTGAAGAAGAGGACTTTTTACCATTTGGCCTTTTCATACATTGGTGAAATCATTGCCTGCGAAAGCTGCCTACCCCGCTAATGTGATTTTAACATCTGTGATACATATTCCTAAGCTTGAACTCTGCTGGATTTCAGAAGCATTTCCCTTGTTTTCATGCCAGGCCATGGACTATCTTTTGTCATATATGGTTCCTGCCATAAGCCTTTTATTGTCTGATCAGAAGCATTCCCTACTATAATTCCTGACAGTTTCCTTAAAAAAAGAACAAAAGCATCTGAACTTGGGGAAAACAATGCAGAATTTTCCTAACAGTCCAGCTCCCCCTACTCTCCCTCCAGGGTTCAGTGGGCGGGGTGGAGGAGGAGGACCCCCGTATCCCCCTCAGCCAGCAGATCCTCAGATCTCCCCCAGGATGACGGACGAATATGTGGGGATGCAACAGCAGAGTATCCACAGAGGCCATCACCACCCAACTCAAGCCAGCCACTTGCTCGCTTACAGCGCCAGGAGCCGAGGGTCCGTCGAGCCCCCGCCGACACAGGGTAACATTCACAGTGGCAGCGCTAACAACCCTTACAGGAAGGATGTAATGGATTATTACTTTTCAATGGGTGGAAAAGACAGACAAAGAAGGGGAGGCATGGCTTACGGAGCAGGTTTTGGCTACCCTAATATTGAAGGACACATACCTCATCAGTATCGGCATGCCGGCTCTGCACCATCATCAGGCCTGATGTCACCATATCCAGGAGACTATGGCTCCAGTGGTGGTTCAGGTGGAGGCCCTGGGGCTTTCTCTCCGTCACATCAGTATAATCTAAGTCAGAACCCTGCAATGCAGCCGGTGCCAGGTTCTCAAATGCAGCCTCGCCAGCATGGGCAAGCGTTCCCCGCGGTCCACCATGGACAGCAGCATAGGAGTTTTCCCAACTCCGGGCACAGAATGACTCCACAGTATCCCCACTTTTCCCCACAGGGTGGAACATCCACAGGGTCATCAGAAATGTACAGCCCTCCTCCACAGAGATATTTGGACGGGAGCGCAAACACTGGGTTTGATCCCAAAGTAAACAGCGCTCTCAGTGTCAACTCCAATTCAAATTCAGTCTCCAGTTCAGTTGCTGCAAACAATGTGGGGGCAATGGAGAATGTTCAGCAGAGTTACCATGCCTCAAATTATCCTGGATACTCCCCTCAGACGCACTCGATCCACAAGCAGGCCACGATACAGCACCGAAACTCCCAGCACAATGTAGGTGTAAGTTATGACAATGCTCTCAAGATGCAGCACCAAGGTGCATCTCCCAGCTCTGTGTATGCTAAGCATCATCAAGCCTCCAACCCCAGTTTACCTCAAGTTCCATCGCAAGAGGTTGCTAAATCCCCAATGCACCCTAACTCTCAGCAAACACAAATCAACCAAAACTTTAGCCCCATATCTAACCCCTCCCCGGCTGCCTCGGCAGTTCATTCTCCAAGTTGTAGCTCCTCCCCTTCCCCTTTGATGGGCGTCTCAGAGTCACACGGAAACCCTTCGAGCCACGGCCCTCCGCATCCACCCGCGTCAAACCCCCGTAGCACCCACGCTCACGGCAGATTATTGCAGACCATGCCGCAGTTAAGTCCCACGCCCAACTCAAATGGCAGCATTAGTAGCTGCGGAAGCGGCAGCAGTCACAAAGCTCACAGCATGAGTGCAGTCGGAGGGAGCAATCATCCGACAGCAGGCCGCAACAAAATGGGCCTTGCATCTCGAGAGGAAGGCTCTTCGGTCTATTCATCTTCTCCACAAGACAGAATGCAGGATGCCGGCTTGAATAGTCTAAATGCCTTGAGCTCACAAGTCGCCAATTTACCAAACACAGTGCAGCACATGCTCCTCACAGACACTGTGCTTTCTCAGAAGAAGGCCAAAGAAGGGGGGCAGACCCAACAGGCAACCCATAATGTGCCCCCATCACAACCAAGGAGTCGAAATGCGAGCGCAGCGTCAAGCACTAGCACAGTTAAAGAAGGAAGTGGAATAGGGATCAGCGACGGTGCAAGCTTTGATGCCGGAGCTGACGAAGACTCCTCTGTGATGTCAGTTGGAGGCTCGTCTGGGACTAAAGTGGAACGTGAGGAGCACTTTTCTGAGGGGGAGCACAGGAGAGCAAGGCAAATGAGCGGCGCGAGCAGTGGATCTGAGCCAACCAGCTATCACACTCCTTCTCAGAATCCGATACAGATCGGACAAGCACCAGCTGTTAAGACGCTTACTGCAGATTCCTTATCAAAGGAAACGTGTAATTTGGAATTGCAAAAAAATGAAGCTACTGTCCTGTCCTCATCAGCATCTCCACCATTTGGGTGTCAGTCTTCAGAGGCTGTCCCAGCGTCACATCCACCTCTCCCAGTTTCCTCCTCCCCTATCTACTCTGGCATTCCACCCACACAGCCAAATTTTGTGTCAGCAGAGCCAGGTCTAACATATAACGACCACAGAGCCGGCCACAGGAAGACTGCAGAAATTAGAAATGAGGTTGTCAAAAAAGAAATTGACGGAGCGGTTGAAAAAACAGGGGCTGGTGCTAAGCAGTTTCAACGAGAAGGCGGCATCAACACACAGCTCGGCCAGGACAAGGAAAATAGGTTACTAGGTGCGTCAAGGTTACATAATAATGAGAAGGAAGAAAAGTTCACATTAGAGGAGCAGCAGAGTGCCAGCAGTGTTGGCGTGATTGTTTCTGCTCGGTCTGAGGGAACGCATCCTGAAAAAAGTAAGCCTCCCCAAGAAAACTGCATCGAAGAAAAACCGCCACTTTCCTATTTAAGAGAGTCGAGCAGTCATAATGGAAAGGAAGGAGTCGACTTGTCCATGTATTCCTCCCATCACCAGAAATCAAATTTTGGACGGCCTCAGAATCCTCCTCAGTCTGGGCGAAATAATTATGGCCACCCAGAATCGACATATGGCTCAGATTTGCCCATAAAGAACAGAGGCAGGGCTGGCCCAATGGGTGTAATGGAATCAAATTCCAGATACTCGGGGTACCAACAGTCACAAGCTGCTTATGGCCCCATGGACCCGAAAGATGCTACTTCCCTTACAGAGGCTTCTGTTAAGAAAGCACTTGGAGCAGTGCCTAAAGGTCATGAAGATAACGCTCAATTGCAACAATTTCCAAGCTTATTGCAAGAGGTTCTACAAGGTTACAATCTAGATAGGCGTTATGGCAGACCAGAACAGGCATTTCCTGCACATTTCCCTGGTCAACAGCAGTTTCCGATCAGGCATCCATATAACTTGACCGAAGCCATGAGGGTGCAAAGTGGAGTAGGCGAGGCTTTCACTCATTCGGGCCCGATGGGAAGCACTGGAAAGCCCCTGCATTCAAACCAGAAGCATGGCAGTGAGCCTGATTTTACCGCAGATCTTCAGCCCTCAGTGAAGTCAGAAGTGTCTAATTCTAAAGTATTGCAAAATGTGGAGAAAACTGAAGTGGGCGTGTCCCATGGTCATTTACCACGACCAGCAGAGTCTCAACAACCCCCACCTAAACATATAAACTTAGCTGACTATTCTCTGCCCCAGAGGAAAACTCTAGCCAGTGTGACAGCCCCATCCTCGGCCGTACAGGAGCTCCTATTGCAAGAGCCGGAGCCACTAGCGGGCAGCACTGGACAAACAGAGTCTCAGAAGTCATCGAGCTCCACATTAGCCCCCTCAGAACGGCGCTCTGTAATCTGCGATGTGTCGCCAAACAGACGCAGCACACCAGAGAGGGACAGGGAAAGTGACAGAGGTAGAGACCGGGAGAAAAGTCAGAGCGGAGCCTCTGTGATTCAACAGCCATTTTCCTCTCCAACAACAGCCAGTGATCTGAGTAAAAAGGATGGCGGGCACAAACCTGTAAAAATGGAAATGATACAGAAAGAGGTTAGCCCACAAATTGCAAATTTACAAACGGATCTTCACGGCAGTGGCGGCGCTAATGAGACCGAGATGGAGTATCATTCAAAGTCTTTTCATTCGTCTGTTGTGATGAATTCTGACCCTTACAGACGAGGTAATGTTGACATTACGTCATTGTCTTCTCACCCGATGGGCACTCATCCTTTATCTTCGCCATCAAGACATCCGTCTTATCTTCATAGCGTTGATTTATCAGGCGGCGGCGGTTTTCCTGGATATCGCTACGGAGACGCCAGGGAGGGAAGTCTGATGTCACGTAGCAATCCCCATTTCCCCCCACATCATCCCTACCACAATTTATCCCCCCAGCCCCAATTCCCGAACAAACTTCAAATGTACGCTCACACCCGCGGGCCCCCACATCACGCTCATGAGATGAGCGAATGGGTCAAAGCGATGAACAGGCCATCGAAGGAGATGATGATGCAGCCTGGGTCCTCTCCTGGAAGACAAAAGGTTAGCCAGTCAGAACCCAGACAAAGGGTGATCTCTCAACCTGAAATGCCCGCTGAACAGCGTGCAACCAAATCGCCGCTCCATCACCGAAGCCCTTACTATGATTTGAAAATGTGGGAGTCGACACACGCGGGGAGAGAGGGTGGCATGCTGGTGGAGGGAGACGCTTACTTTAGAACACAGGCACCTCCCCCGCCTCCTCTCCCCCCTCCTCCTACCCCATCAGCCTCGCTTGCCCCGCTACCATCACAAATGAGTCATGGCCAGAATGCTGCCGATCCTGAGATCTCCAGAGGACCTTCAGAGGAAGCTAAAAGCGCGTGCCCACCCACCCCACCCAACTCCAATAAAAATTCTGCTGACACAAACTCCACTCAGCCACAGGTACAGCGCCAGACTAAAGCCGGCGGATCTGCAGAAACAAATCCCCTAATGTTGCGAAGGAGAGTTCGCTCCTTCATATCGCCTATACCTGCCAAACGTTTGCTCCAGGATTCTTCACAGCAGAGAGCTGTGACAAATTCACATCACCTCGGAGGGTCCCAGTCTGAACATAGCCATCACCCAGAAGATGACTCCTTCGGTTCAGATATTTCGTGTCCCAGACTGTCGTCCCCTTCGCTTCGGGAAAATACCTTTTCTCAGCCCTTGTCTCCATCAAGTAGTAATACAAAAGCTTTGTCGCCCAGAAAAGGACGGGGTTTAAAGCTGGAGGCAATAGTGCAGAAAATCACTCCAAGTCCTAAAAAGCCAACCGGCCATGTAGATGATGAGTCAACTCATTACACAGGCTTCTCTCACTCAGAAATGACGCCGTTTAATGATTCACAGGACCAAGACTTAGCGCATTTCCCGAGGGTCACACGAGAAGATGATAGTTACATTGAAGAAACCCACTCATTGAACGACATGATTTCCTTCAGAGGAGTTGATGAGACGGGGCCTTTACCTCCAACGGCTTATCAGTGTGATCCTCATCAGCCGTCCAAAGCCCCGAAGCAAAAAGACTTTGACTTTGGGTTAGGGACAGATGTAGCAGTATCTGGTGACAAGGAGGATTTTGCTTTGCTCGGGCCTTTACCCCCTGCCCCACCTCTTCCTCGGCCGGTCCAGGGTTCCCCGCCGCCGTCCTCATCTGCGCTGTCTGACATTCAACATTTCACCAACACATACCAGCAGCTCGAGACAAGAAGAGGAGAGCAGTCTGCCGCCAATCTCCTTCGACAGAAACTTCAAGAAACGGGAATTGGATTTGACGATTACCCAGGCAGTGACTACTATGGGACCACCTCACCCCACCACGGACACATACTTAACAGACAGCATCAGATGTCCTCTATGAGGTCAAGTCTGTCCCCGCAAGATTCTAAGCCTCCAGAGAGTCTTGTGCCCAAAGGCTATTTCCCCTCTGGCAAAAAGAAAGGCAGGCCAGTGGGGAGTGTGAATAAACAAAAACGCTCCCAGAACCCAGGCCAAGCACAGGTGCAAGGGCAGACCCAAGCCCAGGGTCCGACCGCAGCTCTCAGTACTCCTCCGACGGAACCCAGCCCTGCACCAGCGCCAGCTGCTTTCCCAGACTCACCGACGGCTCAGATTGCCTGCACCACACCAGACCTTACTGTGCCGCCCCCGCTGACAGACAGTAAATACACTCCGCAGCTTGCCCCGCCCATTCTGACCCAGGTTGTAAAAGTGGACGCCGAGAGCGAGGACACGCAGCCGGAGACCGACGTCAAACCCGTGCGGCGGAGACGCAAGGGCGTGAAAGACGAGGACGAGCCACTTGAAGCGAGGGGACGGCAGAGGAGGAGGAGGCGAGGAGCAACGGCAGGAGTGGCGTCACAACCAGTGGCCAAAGATGACCCAGATACGCCTTCGGTGGCGGGGGCAAACAGCAGGGTATTCATGGATTTAAATAGAAAGGGCCTGTTCATTCCTCACATACATGTGGAGAACAAAATCCCAGAGATCGGGGCCGTGTGCACTATTGTAAACGCCGAGGAGGACAAGATGAAAGGAGAGCGGGGCGCAGTCGCGGCTAAAAGCGGCGGTAGTGGAATTGATTCTCTCCTGACCTCGGCTCCTTCTTCCCAGTTATCGCGGAGAGACAGAGAGTCGGAGAAAAGGGAGACGGACGAGGTGGAAACTGCACTTCAGACAGGAAAGGCTCTTCCTTCATCCGGCCATGTTGTCGCCGGCCCTGTGATTACAGAGACCAATCACTCTGGCCGTCTGCTCTGCTGCCTGTGTCAGAAATGGGCGAATTACAAACATCTCGGCGATCTCTACGGACCATTTTATCGCGCCGAATATGCCGCTAAGCTCCCCAAGAACCAGCCGCAGGTCAGACAGTGTCAGGCCACAGCAGGGACAAACAAGACAGGACCAAATCCAGACATCAGCGCTTTGAACGCTCTGAGCGCCGTCCAAGACACACAAACGCAGGATGCTCATTTTGCCAAGAATGACTTTACTTTCAGCCTCGATTCGAATCCTGCGTCTCTCGCCGGTGCGGCCATGCCTGCCTTCGTAGCTGCACGTGAGGAAGGCATGGCACACATGGCCGGAAGGTTTAGCAACAGCGCCTCCTCGTCGACCTCTTCCCACGGCAGCAGCAGCAGCAGCAGCAAAGTCACATCTCTAACCTGGGACGTAAACCTGGACGCCCGACCTATCCCCGAGCTCAAGAGGGAGACGGATTTCGAGATTGACCCGCAGCAGATGCGAAAACTGCCGCCGCAGCAGCCGCAGCCGCAGCCGCAGCCGCCGCAGTCGTCGTCCACGGTCGCCGCCGCCGACGAAGCGCAGCAGCGGCCTCAGCACCGAAAGCTGACTTCGCACCCGCGCTTCAAGAGGAGGCACAAATCGAGCGAGGACTCTCCCAGGATGGTGCCGTCCAACAGCAAGGCCTCCCTGCCCTTCCAGCCCCCTCCTCCCGCCTTGGACTCCCTGGGACCCCTGGCGCAGCTCGCCCAGCTGCCCCAGATGCCCATGGACCCCGAGGAGCTGTGGGTCCACGAAGGATGCATCGTGTGGACCAGCGGCGTGTACCTCGTCAACGGGAGGCTGTACGGCCTGCAGGAAGCACTAGATGGCGCCAGAGAAACGGTGAGTGCCCTCTGAACGCGCCTCTCGTGGAACGGCCTCTTGTTTGAGTGCTGCACATTTTCTGACAAACCGCTAAAGTTCATCGTTTCTCCGTCTTCATTGCTCTCACGCTTGTGCACTCTGTTTCTGTCCAGTGCTGCTCGTACTGTGAGATGGTTGGATCCACCCTGGGCTGCTACAGTAAAGGCTGCACACTTCGCTACCACTACCTGTGCGCTATTGAAGCAGGTAAGTAGCGGGATCTTTGCGGAACAGCAGATATATGTGCCCGTCAAGTGTTTGCGACCACAGCTCCAGTCCTGATGACTTCTGTTGCTCTTCCAGATTGCTCTCTAAACGAAGATAACTTCTCGCTGCGGTGTCCAAAGCACAAGGTAAGGCACAATACTGCTGTGCTTGTATTGTTTCCCAGGGATCGTCCGTGGATTTTTAATTAAGTCTTCGTTGATAACATAAATGAACTGAGGCTTGTTCCGCTGGAATTTGATGTCCTGTTAATTAGTTTCCATTTCTTTTTTTTTTTTTGAAAAAGAGAATAAAACACATAAATTCAAAGCAATAGGAGCAATTATAGCGTAACCACGTTTCCTTCACGGGTCATATTTATTCTCTGAATATTCTTATATTAGCCGTGCACCTCATCAGCCTGAACATTTGGTTGCACAAAACAAGTCAATCCAACGCTAATGATGTTACGGATGGCATAATAATGGAATTATCGGCCTGCGCGTGATGAATTTAAAGTTTGGACAGTGAGCACAGTTGCACGCTGGAGTATTTCCATTGTTATTATCCTGATTAAATGGTCGTCGTTGAAAATATTCATTCTGGGTTTTTTTGCATTTATTGCATGCGACACGCACGGTCTTATTGCTGATGTGCAGTCAGCTTTACATACATGCCGTTGCATTGGAGGACAAAGGTTTCTGGAAACCCCATGCATTTGTGACACGCAAAGTGCAATTTCTTTTATTCCCTCTGCACGTCCGTGGTTCCATCCAGGTAAATATTGGATGTTTTGGCAGGAGAATGCTCGGCCGTATCAAATAAAATGCGTCATCAGTGGGGTTTTTTTTCTCTGCGTTAAGTAAAAAAGCAGCAGTGTTGGGACTGTGTGGTAAACGGGTCTCGTGGATTATAACTTTAATCCTAATCTGCGGACCGATTTCCCGTCTCTTTATGAGTTGACAAAAACACTAATGAGTTGATGTTTACCACAAGCAGCGCTGTTCAATGTAATACTCAGTCAGGATTATGTTTGACACTGAGCCGTCCTCGGCCCTCTGGGTCCTCGTTCGCAGTCCTCCTGCGGTCAGCATGTTTGTTTTTATTACCACCTTTTTTTTTTTGATTTTCTATCCTCTCCCCCTCCAGTTTACCCAGAGCATCCGGCCAGCCAAATCAGTTTACCTGGAGCAGTCGGAAAGAGGCTGAGCAACCGTCAAGCAGGAAGAAGAGCTGCCGGATTCTGGAAGCTGTGAGTTGACGCTGATTTGAATGTTTGTCAAGCTGAATATATGTTTATTGTCAGCGAAATCATTTTCATTGTCTGAGAGACGCGTTAAATTTCATCCATGGTTTTTTTTTAAAAAAAGAAAATGTTTCTGCTTCTTTAATGTATGTTATTTTGATGTTCTTATCTTTGTGTTAAAACAATACAGCGGTGCCAATATTGGTGCAAATCTCCCTCCATTATGGGCCATCTCTGGATTATCCTATTGCTGATCTTCCTTGAAATGTTGCTAATTTGCCACCGCGGCGCTTTTGATACAAATTATTCAATTTCATTCTACTCCACCTTCCTCACTGGCAAGCACCGAGACATCTGCTGATGAAAATCACCTCTCACTTGCTTTTCTTCCCCGCACGCTAGTGACCTGTGCATCTGTGCCTTTCTCTCATTTTCATTCAGTATTGGATATTAATGAAATGCAGCCGCAGCTTTCACCTTGAGCTCATCTCAAAGATCCAATTCCAAACCCATTCTTCAATTTTTTTTTTTTTTTTTTATTTATTTCTCATCCTAACCTCCTGCTCAGACTATTGTGTTCTTCTTATATATGTTCAGCCCATTTATCCGTCGTGCTGAGGCCAAACTTATTCAGCAAGAGTGATTGTAACTGCTGCAGAGTGCGTGCCAGGTCCTTAACTTAGGAGACCTGACCCGATGTGCACAGAGCCACTTGAGTGAATACAATAAATGATAAAACATTCAACTAATGCGCGGCAACCAGAGTCATTGTCATCATTTCCATGCGTGTAGAGACTGCACGGAGCCTTCATTTATGCTTTCGCCAACAAACATAGACGAGTTTGAATTAATTTCATTTTGCCTTCACCTCGGAATGAATTCCAATTACATACTTGAGTCAGTTGCGGTTTAGTGATTCTTAGCTACGACACTTCATTTGGCGACCAAATGTGAATTATCTGGCGGGCACGCAATATTAAGTCCCGTTCACACTTTTCCACTCTGGAACCCCGAGTGGAGTCTGAATTTGTGCCACGCCGCTGTTGTTACTATGGTTACAGCCTGTGCGCGGCATTCGGTGCACCTTGTCAACGGCGGTCCGAATGCATTGGCTTGTTCTAGGTTGTGCAGTCGTTTGCTGCTTAACAGAGACCATGGGTGGATAATGCGATGTGATTTACTCGTTGTTAACCGAGATCTGACAGAATGTGATCTCAACACAACACAACATAACGCATCCTGATCTGCCAACAGCAATGTGATACTCGCCGTTCACTCTCTAAGGTTCCAACAGGATGTACCAATTAAAGTGGACTTCAATCTTCTCTGCCTTCATTCTCTTCTGCGTCAGTCTCTCTCTCTCTCTCTGTCTGTCTCTCTCTCCTTAATCAACTCCATGACAGTTTCTCGGCTGTGACATTTTGCGAAAAGTCAAAAGGAAAACCTCCACTTAGTGGTTAATTAACTTGACACACCTCCCACAAAGTGGGCAGAGGTGTCAATTCCAACCTGTCATAATAACGGCCGGCCCTCAAAGCTTTCCATCAATGATAATTAAGAGCAGGGGAAGGAGAAAAAAACTGTCAAATGTTGAAAATCGGTGAGTTAACGTGACCTCAGCATGAGCAGTCCTGCCCTCCCGCTGCTTTCCAGCACTAGATTATATACTTTGCCAGTACCTCAGTACCTCTGACTACCCAATCTGCCATCTGTACCTTGAAGCTAACCCATTCTCTTTTCTCCCCCTCGCTCAGGTTTTATTTTTTTGAGAAAACAAGACAGGACGGAGGCCTGTTGACGTGAAGCCCTTAATCTCACAGCACTGGACTGGCATCTGCGACAGAACAACAAAAAAGGGAATGTACAATTTCTCAACCAGAACAAGCATCACTCACGTTTAGGACGTCGGAAGAAAAGAAGAATTGTTTTTTTTTTTTCATGGTTGCTTTGTTTTCGTTCGTTTTTGTTTTTTTTTTCCCTTCCGAGATTTATTGCACGGATGCGCTGACACGGCGGAGTGGAGCGACGGCCACAGAGAAGAAAAGAGCGACGCGGACCGGGGGTGACGCGCGGAGAGCGACGGGAGAACTTTTCTGCAAAGAGTGACAGATATAAGCTTCCTCTCTCGGCTCAGACGCCCTCGCGGGGTCGACCGCCTGGTTCGCGTCACTTCGCCGTTTCACCCTGGTCTCATTTTGTACGAAGGAAGGCACGATTTGGGAGCAAGCTTCGGGCGTCGGAAATGGAGAGAGCTCGGCCTCCTCTCACTATCTTATCTTATATTAGGATGAACATCATTATTATTTTAGTTCTCAGTATTACTTTGTATCACTATCATTATTTACTCATGCAAAAAAACCGAAATGGATGTATCTCAGTATATCGGTCAGCCCGCGACTTCGATCATTTCTCTTCTTTTTTTTTTTTTTTTTACTTTGTATTATTATTATTTTTTGTTTTTCATTTTTTTTCGTTCATTCCGAGAGAGGGAGACAGAATGGTGTCGGGAATGTCAGGGTCGAGTTTTGCCACAAAGACATTATTGCCTTCGGAGAACGGACATCTGTTGCCTTTCCAAAGTCGTGCGCGTGAATGAAAAGTGTACGCGCGCGCGAGAAACTGAAGGACGAAAAAAAAAAAAAAAAAAAAAAACACGGAACAAAATCCCGGTCCTTCGATTCCATTTTAGTCCTTTTGAGAAGTGTTCTTATTTTTCATCGCCGGGGCGTGGGACGGGGGGGCGGGGTTTGGGTTCTGGGGACCGGGCGGGGTTTACGGTACAGATACGTATTCGCAGAATATCAGATGGACACAAGCTTATTTTTCGAGTACAAATGTTCGTACTGCGCAAAAGAGAAGGACTTGAGCCTTGTATGAGGAGAAGATGACACTATGGACTCGTGCGTGGTCTCTATTTTTAACCGACGACGGACGTTGGATGCTGAGCAGTTCCCGTGAGCGCGGGACACAAGTGCGCCGTTGTTTGCGTTTTTGACAGAGAGCCGTACTGTCCCTCGGAGAGTGATGGAACAATTTTTTTTTTTTTTTTTCCTCTCCTTGTTGGAGCGGAGAGCTGTCAGGCGACGGCTCTGATTGGCCAACCGTAGCAGTGGACTGTGACTGGGAGGAGGAGGAGGAGGAGGAGGAGCAGGAGCAGGAGCAGGAGCAGGAGGAGGAAGAGCAGCAGGTGGGAGCCTTACCAAGTACCTCTGAACGGTTTCATCCTTCAGAGTGGCGCTTTCGATCCGGGAGACGCAAAATCCACTCAAGAGACGCGTTGCCATAAAATTTAAAAGTGAGTCATACATGGTGTTGTCTTTATCATTTTTTTTTCTATTGTTATTCTTGTAAAAGAAAAATCCAACAAACATACAGAGCCCAGAAGAGGACTGTCACACTATCAAAAAACATGCTGTATTAGAGAACTTGTCAATATGTATATGAATTATGAATACACTTAAAATGCTACAAATACACTCCTCTGATTATTTCTGAAACACCCTTTCATCACCTTTGATAAAGCGACCAGTTTCATTCCATTTCTCACGAAACGCTTCTCTCTTTTGTCCTTCCTTGGCAGCTGTACACTCACACACACACATTTCTACACACACTCTCGCCCCCCCCCCCCTCTCGTTCCTCCTCCACCTCCCACTCTTCATTTTGAATGGAGTGCATAACCCCATCCTGACTTGTTATGCTGTCTTTAGAGTGCGCTCTCTCGAGTCGCAAAACCGTTGAAGCAGGTCAGAGGCGTCTTGTGCTTCTGTCACGCTTTCTTGAAAATGCGCTGGACCAATGTAGGCGCGTGGAGGCCACTGTGGTTTCCATATGGGGGAACAAAAAGAGAGTTTAGAAGACGGCGTAGTTCAGCTTTGGTAAAAGTACATACATTCTCAAAAGTCACATTAAATCAAAATGAGACACATTCTGCAGCCACTGGTGAGCAGCACATGACACAGTGAAAGCTGCATTTAAGGTAAAAAAAAAAAAAAAAAGAAAACTGGGGCTGTGAGTAATGCTTTTAGGAAGCAAGTGTGCTAAAAATATTCTCGTCAGAATATTAAAGTGAGTAATAGTTAAATTAAGGTTGTGGTTGGGTATTTGAAATGGTTAACAAGTCAAACTGCTAGCTAAAGTCAATCTAGAGCAAGGTCAGAGGTGTAAATAAACACTTAAACCAACACTTATTTTCAAAAAAAATAATAAAGCAAATGACATCAGGGGTTCATATTGTTTCCGTAATGACAATGCAAAAAAGATTTGAGTTCTGGGGGTTGCAGTACACTGAAGTCAGCACTCGCAAACTCAGTTTCGAATTGGTAGCCATGTTCAGACTGAAAATTGGTTGACCTGAGCCTAAAAGCAGGTGCGTCTCTCATCACCTTGTGCTATTTGCCCAGAACGTTGTGTAAAAGTCGTGATTCCTGTCCTGAATCTTGTCTGGAACACATACCTGGTGTGAACACGATACTTCGCCACAATTTACTGCATGGATGGTACTTCAAAAAAGACAAAAGGAAAAAAAAGAAATCTCCCCAAAAGGATCCAAAAAGCCTTCAGAATAAAAATCATTTTTCCCCCATTCTCAAAATAGTAATTTATTATACATACATACTGCAGGGCTCTGTTGTTTCAAGCAATATGTTGCCCCTTAAAAAAAATAAATAAATAGAAAATCCAGGTTTGAACTTAGCCTGTCGGCTTCTTTAGGTGAAAAAAATATCAATATTACAGTACGAACCGAAATGAAAGCAGATGGAACAGATTTGTCTGTTTTGGATTTGTAAGGATGGATTAAAAAAGAGAGAGAGTGAGGAGAGAGTGTACGTAAGGCATGTGCACGCACGGTCTGGCGTGGAGATTGACAGCCGCGCTCGCTCGCAGAGGTCAGTGTGACGGCCAAAGTCCTCCATCGCTCTCGCTATCTGATGAGAGAGAGAACGCCGGGGATCTTTCACCTTTGCCGACCTATCTTCTCTGAGGAGCTGGTGGAAGGAGAGGAGGAAGAGGCTGAAGGAGGTGAGTGCTGCTTCTCCTCCCTGTTAATAATGATTTAATTTACTTGCCCGATTTGCGGTGCGTCTGAATGTAGCTCTCGGAGGGCACGGACAGTAGACCAACAGAGCGGTTGCGCTCAGGTGAGGAGTAGGAGTCGCCCTCACGGAGGCGATATTTGTCCCATTTCACCGGGCAGTTTGACCACATGACCTCAGCTTTATTCATCACCGTCAAGCTTCCACCTTTGTTACTTTTACTGTCATAATTCCTCGCAAACCTCTTATATGCTTATGAAACTGCCTTTGCCGTAAAAATAATTCTTTCAAATGCTTCACCTTTGCAGCTGTTCCTCCGACTTAATCCCGCCGACCAATGGCATTCCTGCAGCGAGTACGATCCCCCGGCCTCTCCTTTGTGCAGACGGTGGTGTCCCTCTTCCTGGGCACCACTGCCCTCCTGTCCTCCTACTGGTGCGTCGGACAGCAGAAGGTCCCGAAGCCCCTTTGCACTCCCAAGAAGCACAGCAACTGCATCCCCGTGCCCGGTGTCTCCAATTCCTCCAACATCCAGTTCTTCTGGGAGACTGGCGACGACCGCTTTGTATTCCCCACCTTCCACACAGGCCTCTTCATCACCTGCGAGGAGAACATTTACACGGATGCCTGGGGTGAGGGACGGCAGGGAAGAGCGTGGCTGATTTGAAATGTGTTTCTGGGGCTGTGCACCCGGCTGGATGGATCTATCTGATTGCAAAGAGAAGGGGGGGCCAGAGATGGCAAGAAGGGGAAAAAACCCAGACGTGACACTGGTGACCCTAAGAAGGATTTAGGAGGCAGAAGAAATGAGAGAATGTGGGATTTGCGGCGAGAGATCTATAGCCGGGTAGCCACGGAGCTCGGTAATACATGTAGCTATACTTACCGCATTAAATAAGTATCAGTGGCAGGGTGGGCGGGGGTGGGATTTCATTAGGATGAATCCAGTCACATGTGCAGATCAGGTTGTGGTCGGGGGTACGACGCTGCCAAGGTGAGACGAGGATCGGAATCTGAAACGGGGAGTCTGTAACTGTGGCACTGGAGCGGCAGACAATGAAATAGGTTAGAGGAGGGCAGGAAATCCAAGGTGATGCCTTAGGTGTTTTAATTTGTTTGTGCGTGCATGACTGAGTATGTGGGGGTGTGTATCTATGGCCCAAAGAGGATTATCATCAGCGTGTGTGCTGACAGAGATTTGGACTTTAGCAGCACGACTCAATTATGGATTAGAGAGCCGCTAAGAGAAAGGTTGATAGGATTCGCTAACGGTGAAGGCTTGGAGGGTCCCTCCCCCCTCCGCCCCCAGCTGCCGTCTGCTGCTGATTTGCCACAGATTTTGAGCGACTGAGATAAAACAATGCTCAAGTTTAGCCTTAAAATTCTACCCAAATAATGTCCTGTAGGTAACGCACATTTCAGAACAGAGAGTTTGTGCGGGTTCTTGACGGTGAAAGCAAGCTAGCCCGCCTCTTCCAAACCCGCTCAAGCGTGTGATTCCAGATCCGGCTGGTTGAATGTGATCACGCTGGGAGTGATGGATGAGCGCATGAAGGTGAAAGGAGACATTCCGCTGCCTAGTGATGTAGTGGTCCCTGGAGAAGTGCGTGTACTCTTGAATCAGGCCCTTTTTTAAAGCAACCCTCTCAGCAAAGGATGAACCCCCTGATGGAAGTGGGTATATGCAATGCCGACTGAAAAATAACTCGGTATACCCGAGTATACACCGCGCTTACACCACCACTGCAGACGCTTCTCGCCACTCTCTCCGTGCTGCTGTTGGCTGCAGTCGACAGCGGGGTTTTTTTTTTTTTGCAGTGAAAAGTTGAGACATGCCACCACACCCAGCAACACCAACATCAGGGAGGTAGCATAGCAGCTGAAGGTTTGAATATTCACCACAGGAGTTGCTCGGGGCTAAAGAGAGCAGACGTGAATCCGCAGGAATGCTAGCGCTAGTTCAACCTGTTTTAACGGTGCACTAATGGCAGGCATCCCAGGGTAGGAAGCTGGAAGTGAATCAGCGTGTTTCAGGATTTAACGACAACTTAGATATTTCTTTTATGGATGGTGGACCACTGTACACACGTTCTTTCACTTCACTGATCCAACAAATTGCCTTTTAGGTTCAGTCGTTGGTGCTGCATGTTGTGGGCCCGGGAGTAGATTGTCAAAACAGTCAAAGCGCTGATACAATCTGCCTGCACACATTTACGGGGATGGATATGTTTTCACCTGTGTGTGCTTGGTTATGTGTTTGGATACCAGGGCTGTTGCTGCATCCTCTTTTCAGAAAGTACACAGTTTTGGAAATAGGAAGCGCTGATGTCTTTCCCAGGTTGGAAACCACACCCCAGCATCCTAGAACACCAGCCAGGTGCACTTTGAAACTCCTAAGCTGCGGGTTTGTTTTTCTCCTCCTCAAAACATGTGGAAGGTCCAGCAAAGCGTCAGGTTTATCTGGAGTTTTGTAGGTAGCTGTCTTTTGTTGATGTAATAGGAGTGCTAATGCTGCTACTTTGTGGAACTCTAGATTATTTGGAATAATTATTACCTGTGGTATTGGTGCTCCCATTGAGTCTGCATTGAAAAATCCAGATCTAAAAATGTGCACAGGAAAACTCAAACAATGGTTCAGCTTCCTCTGCCCTCATTAATTCTGCCTCGTTGCCACGTTGCTCCTTCTCCATTTGAAAGTCTTCTTTCATTAATTTTCCTTAAGTCACAGCCTGCTGAGTTGAGGCCAAGTGCACCGCTGATTATTGCCGCCGCTGTGTAAACACACTGGCAAACAAGCCGCAAAGAAGCTTAAGTGAGTGCAAAAACACGTTGCCTTCATTTACTTTTAAACGTTATTGACAGAGCTACCCAAGGAAAAGTGCACTGGGGGATAAAAGCTTTCGCCTTTTCGAAAATAACTGAAATTCAAAACTAAAGTGCAGACTTTTTTTATATCATTCTTCCGACAAACCATTATCCATCTGCGTCTTACATTTAAAAAAAAAAAAGCATTGTATGAAATAAAAGCATGGGTGTACAGACAGTGTCTGATTGTTTCTGACCGGCAAGATTGTTTTAACCTTGAGTAGGAATACCTGGAAAATACAATAATCTGTCAGGTTGCATATGGCAAATTAATATTAAAAACGAAGTAGCCACATTTTCTGTGTGCACTGATAATCATGGAATCAATTCGCATTTCTTTTTCATGTGACTTTTTATTTTCAGAAGAGAAGTGTCGGGACTTTCACACCTTGACCCCGGGGTCTGAGAAGGGTAAGGATCCTCACGCACTCTTCTTCATCCCTGCTGCTGCTGTGTGCAACCCAAACTACTTCTCCTCCTCCTCCTCCCGCCGCAGCAATGATGTGGCTGTCGCTGTCGCTGGAGCTCATGTACATCGGGCTGCTGTTCATCAGCTGCACGCTGCTCTCGGTGCAGCTGTGCATCAGGGCCTGGTTTCCCTCCACGCAGCGCTGGGGCCAGCTGCTCAACGCCTTTGCCGCCGTCTTCACAGTGCTGGGAGGTGCGAGCGTCGTCACCATCATCACCATCATCACCATCATCACCATCATCACCATCATTGAAAACTTAATTAAAAACTTTTCATGATTATAATTCTCATTAATTTTAGATGCCACTATCAAGCAAAGAAAAATCAGCACGACACAGGGGGGAGCATGGCATTGGTCCAACCTCCCATCCGAAAAATTGCGCATTGGTCTGACTTTCCCTAACCCTAATGGGAGGTCGGACTAATGGGAGGTCGGACTAATGGGCAGTTCCCACACAGGGATTGTATTAAAAATGATCCAGGAACAAGAGAAGCATATCTCTTCAGATTTTTAAATGGGGATATGCGGATATACCAGTTTACCAGAGGAAAAAAAACACCATTTACTTTCAAAATGTTAAAACTCCCTCTGGCCACTGCGCAGGCACGGGGGTTAGAACGTCGAGATCAAAGGCGTACGTTAGGACACTTTAAAGCAGAATTCGAACCGAGCTGCGCTATAAATTCGCAACAGACGTTGACGCAGTTGCGTGAAGGCGGATCTCTTTACACCTCCCCGACTGGTACCGAGCAAGCGAGCGACCTACCGAGCTCCGTCTGACATCGCTGCCTGGGACGGTAAGCATTTTCTCTTCTCTTACACCCAGTTTACACTGGACGTGGAAGCGCCGCTGTTTATTTTGAAAGTTGCTTTTATTTTGAATGGTCACTGGATTTTCTTGTGTTTCTCTGAGCGACTTCCTGTGCCGTTGACGCGGATCGCACACAAAAAAGACTAGAGCGCCGAAACGATCGCCGCATGGCACGAGCCGCGAGCGGAGGTGCGCGCCGCTTTACATCTGGTGTGAACAAAGCAGCACACCTGGATTTAATTTCGATTTATCGTAATGAAACGGAGTTTCATCGAGTTGATATTTAATTCCAGTGCCAGTGGTTTTCAGTTTTTCTGTTGAAGCACATCTTGGCAAGATTGTCGCTTCAACACAAAAGGTTCTAGAAGCAGCTGCTGAAACCGTTCAAATAGCAGCAATGCTGCTACATGTTAGCCGAGTTACCACACAACTTGTCCGTTTACAGGCAAAAGTGAAGTACCCGTATTTCTTTTTTTTTCCGGACTATAAATCACTCAGGACTATAAATCGCACCATACAAAAAGCGCGTCATGAAGAAGAAAAAAAAACATATAAATCGTACCGGACTATAAGTCTCCCTTTTTGGGAAATTTATTTTACAAAATCCAAGACCAAGAACATACATTTAATATGTAAAAGCAAATTATAATCATAACGCGGCGATTCTTTAAATGACCATACGAGGCATTTGATATAGTATTTTGATGCATCGCAACAGGCGACAACATTTATACCACAGCTGCTTTTTCACACGCCCCAATGTGGCGCCTGGCGGGCTAACGTCGGCAGAGTCCGCACTGACTCGCAGTTCATGCACGTAACGAACACGGAACATATTAATGCGCTAACACACACATACACTCACATACAAGCGCACGCCGCTGCATATTACTTTTAATAAAATAATGTTGGGGCAAAAAAACATACTATGCCTGTAATCGGCAGAGTATGATTTTCTTTTTAGGGACATTTGTGTTCAGTCTCAGTTGTCTTTATAAGTCAATGTTAAAATTTTAGATCTTCAGTGGTACAGCAATAATAGGAGTAGCAGATACTGGCACACAAGCTCGGAGCGCCCTCTCGCGGCTGTCAGTGTGAAAACGTGAAATTACCGTAAATAATTTAAATATGTAAGTAGCATCTGAGTATAAGTCGCATGACCTACCAAACTATGAAAAAAGAGTGACCTATAGTCTGGAAAATAAGGTCTTTTTAAAGGGGTATTATAGCAAAATTATTTGCGAACATGTATCTGAAATCTGTGTCTGCGTATTCACACCTGTGTGCGTAATCAAGATCTGTGTGTGCGAATCCACATCTGTGTGCGCGTATACGAATATTTGCAAATGTGTATCTGAAATCCGCGTGTGCGTATTAACATTTGTGTGTGTAATGAAGATCTGTGTGTGCGTATTCACACCGGTATGTGTGAAATACAGATCAGTAAATCTCTTGTCACCCCTTACAACTCCGGCGGGAGTCCTCAATTTGCAGTCGTCAAACACGTGACTTTTGCCACAATTCTGTTGTTCCCTCCCGCTGCAGAAAATGTCCGATGGGCTCTGGCAGGAGACCCTGGCCCTCACGGAGGACTACCTCGCCCTCTACTGCTCCAGTCAAAGGCTGGCCCCTCAGCCCCCCAGCCAGACAGTGGTCGCCATGAGGCACCTAGCCGAGTGCTTGGAGCGGGAGCACCAGGCGGCCTTCTACCTCATTGACCTGACCCTGTGGGAACACAGGCACGACCCCTTCGCCCTCTTCAGGAGGGTGATGGCCATGGTGCCGGGGGAAGGGCAGCTCAGCTGGGAGCAGGTGGTCTTCATCTTCATCGTTGCAAGGCTGATGGCCAAGCATCTGCGGGTGCAGCGGAACCACGAGGATCGGCCGGAGGAGGAGGCAGAGGAGGAGCAGTCGCACGACAACCGCAGGCTGGCGGAGGCCATCGCCCACTACCTGGCGGGTGAGCAGAGGGACTGGCTGCTGGAGCACAATGGATGGGTGAGTGTCAGACATGGGCAAACTATGGCCTGGGGGCCATATGCAACCTGTTAAAGCTTTGTAATCCGGCCAACCGAACTTGAAGAGATGTAATTAACAGTAACCCTGTCATAAAAACTCAGTTTGCTCTTGGAACCGTAGTTAGTAGGTTACTAGGCTGCAACAGTGTTTTTCAACCTTTTTCAAGCCACAGCAACGTTTTGGTGGGCAAGCTACTTGGAAAATGTAGGAAGTTAAGCTACAAGTTACTCTCGATTAATAGCTACAGCAAAGGCTATCCCCAGAGAAATGTAGCAAGCTACACTGGAAGCTACCTGGCAAAAGTAGCTAGCTACATTGACACTACTTTTTTTTTTATCATCATGATCAAGAATGACTTTCCACCAAACAAATAGGCAGGCAAAAAATACTCAGTTTGATTATTTACTAGAAATAAACTGGAACAATTCAAACAAGCCCTGTCTGGCTTTTTGTCTTCCTCCTTTTAACATTTACTCGCCGCACCATGTACTAAATGTTTAAGGAAAAACTGCAGAAACGGTAGTGAGACAATAAGCAAATAAACAAAGTATGAAAAACTGTGTAGGTAAAAAGACTTTTCAGTACAGTATAGACTACTGTTTCAACTTAAACCCCAGCAGCAGAATATTTAAGAGGATTGTTGTTGGACTATAAGTTCTTCTTGGAATTAAGGGTGAGGAAGTGACTGAGACTGTGTGAGTCCAATGTAGTGATTTATTTTAGTGTGACAATGAATAAAACTTCACATTTACATCCCGCTCTGTAAGATAGCGCAGGATCAGCGTGCGCGATTCATTTGCTGCCAGGACGCGGAGTGGTGATGGCCTCCTAACTGCGACTGCGGCGCGCTGCTCGAGGCTGTGACTGCCTGTGACTACTTTGGGGCGGGAGAGGGGCTCGCGGCAGCACCCGCTGCTCGCTGAGGAACGATATGTGCTTTTATGTCAGTCTCCAAATTATCTGGAAAAGTCGCTAGATTTGTTGCTAGTCACTTTTGACAAAAACAAAAAAAAAAGTCGCTATGGGGAGTTGGAAAGTCGACACATTTAGGGAGAAAGTCACCAAGCTGGCAACACCTATTTCACAGTCACTTCACGCTTGAGGAGTTTTGACTATACTTCCTGGTTGGAGTGGCATGACCCGCGCTAGCCTGCGTCTGATTGGGTAACCCTCCCCAATCGGGAGTTGATATAGTTGTCTTATCTAAACCAACTAATCATGATGAATTATACCGCAGTATAACAGTGTGTAGCGTCTGAGTGATGACACGTCACAACTGGAGTCTAAAAATAGATAAAAAAATTTTTTAAAAAAAGCTATTTGGTTCGAAGGACGCTACTGAAAAATGCAGTTAACGCTAGTAGCGCTACAAGTAGCGCGCTGTAGCGCGCTATACTGCCCATCATTGGTTTTTACATTGAAACATCACCAACCATAAATATCATAAAATAACACTTTTCAACCTAAGACAGGGGTGCCCAAACTTTTTTCATTAGGGGCCAAAAAAGGTAATCTGAAAAGACCCGTGGGCCAACACCGCGAAGATCCAGCGGTGGAGATTGCGATCGTTTTTGAAGAATTCCGAGTAAAGCCGCCGGCCACTTAAAATCAGTTGGCGAGCCGGATTTGACGCGTGGGTAAATCAGAAGGCTCCAATTAAAAAAAGAGCCATACAATTTTGTTTCCATTTTACTTATTTTGATGAGTTTTTTTCAATTTGAAATTTGATTTTGCATGTGTGCAATATGAAGTTATTGTATAGTATCAAGACTTGCTTGTTCCATATTCAGGTTGAAGCAAAACTTGTTTGGGTCCATATAAAAAGGTTCACTGAGAAATTTGGAGAAAGATTTTTTTCAATCAATATCTGTCGGCCCGCGACTTTGTCCACGTATTGCATTTTGGCTCTACTGTGTATTTGAATTTGACACCCCTGTCTTCAGAGTTGAGTGAAACAGCTTGCCAGGGGGGTGAAAAAAAAACCCAAATTAAAACAGAAACTTTGCCGTTCGTTCACTAAATAATGTCTTTCTCTCTCCCTCCCTCCCGCTTGTCTCGCAGGACGGCTTCCGAGAGTTCTACCAGCGCTCGGCCGCCTTTGCCGACCACGATCACCTGTTGGTCAAGACACTGCTGCATAACGCCGTGCGCCTGGCCCTCACTGGCCTCACCTTCTTCGCAGGGTGCACGATGTTAACCTACGGTCTCCACGTCTTGTTCTCCTCTGGAAACCGGTGAGGACGGCACTCCCGCATCCTGACCACACTCGGGTCGCAGCCTCCGCGTCCTCAGCTTTTGCACATGTGGAACCCCCGTTCCCTGTAAGACTGTTATATTTTTTTTACCTTCTTGTCTTTTATATAAAATGTATTATTTTTCATTTTTTAATTATTTTATTTCTATAAAATAAATTATTAAAAAACGTTTGAAAACAATGCAGACTAAACCTTGGTTTTCTTTACAGCACGGATAGGCCGCCTTCACAATGAACAGGAAATTAATTCCTTTTTTAGATGATTAAAGAAAGAAATGCCTGTACACCTTTATATCCATCAACAACAAGTACTGCATGTGTTAAATCTAATTGTGTAATTATCACGCATTGCAGACTATATTTAGGGAAACCTACCTTCTCAGCTGCCTCTTCCAAAGCATCTTGTGTGCCAGTGCTGAAGAGGGATACTGGATCAAGGATGTTGACGATGGGAGATGGTGACCCCTAGTGACCATCACATTTTCCTCAACGTAAGATCATATGCATCCATCCATCTACCCATTATTTATCTTTTGTATTCGCTGCACTCAGGGTCGCAGGGCCAACGTTATTTCATGTTCATTTCTCATAATACATAATAATAAGCCCAAATTACGGGTTCATTGTTGCAAAAATTATGCAGGCAATAGAAGAATATGTTGACAAAAATAGAACCATAACCGCTCTATACCGTATTCAGGTACTTTACCTTTTGTCATAGAGACACGCTGTGATTTATGACAGATTCTTCCTTTGAATTATGAATTATTAGCGCATGCACTTTTCTGTTTGAAAGTATGTGCACTTTTTGAGAAAATGACTTCATCTTGAATGGATTCAGAAAACTTTTATATTTTGTGGTTATGGTTTGGTTTATTTTGAAAATGCATGTTGGTTATATGTCAGTGCATAACATACAATTTCACAATCTACACGTTCAAAAAGCTGCAGGAAGAAGCAGAGCTTATTCGCTCCTACCCCTCCTTTGCACAGCAGTTACTAATACATTTATTCACTTGCTGTAATTATATTGCATTGTACCATCAAAGAAGAAAAATACGAGAAAACGCAATAGAGTCGGCAGGTTGTTCGGAGCCATTTCGTTGTTTAAGTTATTTTCTTATATATATGCCGTGTAACAATTATGAATCTTTAAATCATAAATATACAACACTTAATACGTAACATACGCAATAACATAATACTTAGTAGTACAGAGTAGAACAGATAAATATGTGCTACATGTTCCATAATGCTTTGGGTAGTAAAAGGCTTCAAGATGTTATCAGACACTGTGTCTCAGAATTTTTCTTCCTTATACTTTGGAATTTTGTTTTTGACTGAGTGGCCCACTGTGAAAGGATATTGTGCAGGAAAAAAAAAAGTATAAAGGTCCTTACACACTGGACAAAAGGCGAAGCGATGCAAATAGGCGACACGAAAATACAAATGGGTCAATATCACTATAAGGTGCCTTTGAGACTTCCAAATCTCCCCCCAACAAAGCAGAGATTTTCCATTTAACTTCACATTTATTGTATTAAGTAGATGTTATGCTGTTAGAAATGCATGTTGGTCAAGCTCCCACACTTTTTATAAATGAACTGCAAGCAGACAATGTACATGCAAACCGCTCGTGGACAATTTCAAAGTAGAATAAATACATTAAAATTACATAGTGATTATAAAATGTGTATTTTCAGAAAAGCTATTTAGTCATTTTCTCAACACTATGTTTTAGTTAATGGGAAAAGTATTTGGATAGTTGTGAAATTCTGGCAAACTATTTGTTTCTCTATAAAATCAGCGAGAATCTCTTCTAAATAAAATCTAACAACAAATATATCTGGTCAAACTTTCCAACAATACTATTTGGCCCTAACTTGTTTATAAAGGAATCACACAAAGAGTTTGCTAACTTATGAAAATATATTATTTATATTTTTTTGAACATGAAAATAACAGAGTGGACAGTAACATGACAGGGTGGACCTTTGGAACTCATACCTTGAAAAAGACAATTCAGCATATTCCTGTAAACACCTTCATTGGGAGTCTGTATAGCATGTACTGTTACAAAATGTCTGTAATAGCTGTTGAAATATGTGCAACATTGTCAGCATGTGGCCTAAACTATGCAAATGTCCTTCCTGTTATGAACCATGTCCACCCTGTCATGGAAGGATTGCTGACAGGGTGGACAATGACAGGGTGGACATTTTTGACTAATATTAGCATTTAATTAGCACACGTGGACCTTACAGCTATCTAAATGATCCAGTTAACGAGAGGACTGTGTGCTGTTTAACACATATATTTTGAATTTCTGAAAAGGTTTTATATTAATTGATATTTCACCATGACAGGGTGGACATGTTAAGCTTGACAACATCAAACTACACATCAAAAATGATGAAAATTACAAAAAATAAGAGTAAATATTTACCCTGCAACTCGCCACTGTTTCAGTCTCCATTGAAGAAAGGCAAAATGCTGCTTGTGATGTCACTGAAAACATCATTAGGTTTCGTAAAGGGGCAGTTAGCCTAAAATGACAGGGTGGACAGCAATTTCAGGGACACATGCAAAATGTTCAATATTATTATGAAAATAGAATATACATAATAAAAATTACTTGTTTTATCAAATAACATGTTGTGACAGTAAGATAATGTAAAAAAAAAAATTAAAAAAAAATGATTTAGTATAATTCAACCACTTATGACACACACTGAAGTTAGCAACAGCCAAAATCATGTACATCCAAAAGAAAAAAATGGTAAAAAAAAAAAAAAAAAAAAATTAAGTAAACACATTTCAAGAGACATATTATTGTACTGATATGTGTGCAAACCTTTGGTCACTTATAGTAAGACTTCAGAGTTTAATTATTCTGCTGCATTTTCATGATGACTGAGTTATTCTGATGGGGACACCAAAGGCACTTCATAATGATATTGACCCAAATGTTTCTCCAGCAATTTATTTTCCATACCAAGCGCGACGCAACTATGCGTATGAAATTCGCAATTTGTGGCTATGTCTGTCGCACCAAAGGAGAAACGATGGAGAATGGGTTGGGTTGGTTTTGGCCACGTTATTTAACTTCCCGTTGCCATAAAATAATTTTTGGTTTTCCTTTGGATATGCTTGTCATTTAGAAAGCTTTTGGGAACAGATTTAGACGAAATAATTAAAGATATGATTTATAAGTGTGGCGACTGAGAAGTTTTGTTTTTACATGTGTAAAACGAACCGCCGCCTTCTACACCACAGCTTCTAAGAAAAAGCCATTTTTCAAGTAAAAGACAACATGAGAGGAAATGGGTGAGTTCAACACGACGATCCAGGACCTCAGATTTAACCCAGTGAAAACTGGCTCCACGTTTGCAGAGGGAGAGAACGTTCCCTTAGTCTTGATGTGACGTCAGCGACCATCAAACGTCATTTTGATTGGTCAGGGTGTTCGCCCTTTCGCCTCTAAAAAAAGTCGACACAAGAGCGGGAAAAAAAACAACAACAACAAAAAAAACACTGTCGCTTTATCGCTCCGCGAACATTCGCTGCTGGTGTGGTTCCATTGACTTCTGTAGGTTAAAAAATAATATTAATGATAAATTAAAAAACAAAACAACAACAACAACAACAAAAAAAAAACGAGAATTATTTGCCTGGTCAATTCGCGCTAGGTGTGTAAGGACCATTAGGACCTTTAGAACGTTGAGATCAAAGGCGAACGTTGGGACACTTTAAAGCAGAATTCTAAACGAGCTGGACGTTGTCGCAGTTGCGTAAAGCCGAAGCACGAAGAGCCACTCGGTGCACCAAGGCTCTCCTTCTGCCTCCCGGACTGGTACCGACCGAGCGAGCGACCCTTCGACCTCCGTCTGACATCGCTGCCTGCCTGGAACGGTAAGGCTTTTCCCTCCGCTAAGGCGCATCTTCATACGGCTTCGAAACGCGGTGTCGTACATGTTGTCAAGTCGTGTCGTGCCATTATGTTTATTTTTTTTTAAATTTTTTTTTTTTATTCTAAATACCAATTGATGTGTTTAGTGTCTTCGGCCACGCCTCGCACGGCATCACCGGCGGCGCGGCTCGGTCCTCACTCGGTGCTACAACGTCAGTTGGCGTAGAGCCGTTGACTCGGAAGTATTTGGCCTGTATTTGACTTCAATTTATCGTAATGAAACTGTTCGAAGTTTCATCGAGTCGATATTTAATTCCGTGCCTGTGGTTTTCAGTTTTTCCTTGGCAAGGTTGTCGCTTCAACACAGAAGGTTCTAGAAGCAGCCCGCTAACCGCTCAAATAACGGCACTGCTGCTGCATGCTAGCCGAGTTACCGCGCAACTTGTTTAGTTATTAAGTATTTGTTGCCAACGTTGTTGTTGTTGATGTTGTTTATAAACGAAAATAACATGAGGCAACGATATTAGTGCTTTTCACGGAAGACAGAGTAAGCAATTGTTTCTGGCACCTTTACTTATAGTTGATGAATATTGATAGCTAATATATTGTATATTTGTTTTAGTTCAGGCTTGGGCAAACAACGGCCCAGGAACCTCTTAGGATTTTTAATCTGGCCCGCCCAATTTAAAGAAATTCTACTAATAGTAAATCAAAAAAATATCTGTCTAACGTTGAGCCTTAAAACCAGGAAGGGCACATTGGTCTTTATACTATGCTGACCTGAGGAAAGAGGCACCAGAGACGCCACCTGTGAAGCCAAGACTTGGAAGAAGATCTTTGGTGTGACGTCACACACCAGCAGGTTTTTCCTCACCAAGTTCATTTGTGTTGTTTCCTTCCTTCCCTCCCGCTGCAGAAAATGTCCAACGGGCTCTGGAAGGAGACCGTGGCCATCACGAAGGACTACCTCTCCCTCTGCTGCTCCAGCCAAAGGCTGGCGCCTCGGACCCCCAACCGTCTGGCGGTCGGCATGAGGCATCTGACCGAGCGCTTTGAGCAGCGGAACCAGAACGTGGTCTACGCCATGGCCCAGATGCTGAGGCCATGGCTCGGTCAGGACCCCATCACTCACTTGAGGATGGTGTTGGCCGAGATGCCAAGGGACGGGAGCCTCACCTGGGACCAGGTGGTCGGCATCTTCACCATGGTGGGGATGCTGGCCAAGCAACTCCAAGCGCAGCGGAGCCACCAGGATCGGGGGGAGGAGGAGGCAGAGGAGGAGCAGTCGCACGACAACCGCAGGCTGGCCGTGGCCATCGCCGACTTCCTGGCGGACGTGCAGAGGGACTGGCTGCTGAAGCAGGATGGATGGGTGAGTGTCAGACATAGGCAAACGACGGCCCGGGGGCCATATGTGATCAGTTAAAGCTTTGTAATCCGGTCCACCGAACTTGAAGAGATGAAATTTATAGTAAGCCCGTCATAAAAGCTCAGTTTGCTCTCGGAACCGTAGGTTACTAGGCTGCAGCAGTGTTTTCAACCCTTTTTTTTCGCCCACAGCAACGTTTTTACTCCCTCTCGCTTGTCTCGCAGGACGGCTTCTGCAAGTTCTACCTGCACTCGTTCTACGCCAACAACACGCTGTTGGTGAAGACAGCGCTGTACACCACCATCGGCATGGGCCTCGCCTGCCTCACCTTCCTGGCGGGCCGCAAGATGTTCACCTACGTCCTCCACGTCTTTCTCTCCTTGGGAAACCGGTGATGACGGCCCTCCCACATCCTGACCACGCCGGGGTTGCAACCTCCACGTCCTCAGCTTTTGCACATGTGGAACCCCCGTTCCTTCTCGGAGTATTATATATATATATATATATATATATATATATATATATACACATATATATTTAATTTTTTTTTTTTTTTTTTACCTTGTTTTCTTTTCTGTCTACCATTTTCTTATTAAAAAGCATTTGAAAACATAATGCAGACTGACCCTTGGTTTTCTTTACAGCACGGCGAGGCCGCCTTCACAATGAACAGGAAATCAATCCCTTCCTTAGATGATTAAAAAAAATGCCTGTGCACCTTTACGTCCATCAACTTCACCATGTACTGCATGTGCTAAGTCAAACGGTTGTTAATGTATGAAAATAGTTTTCAGTTCTTTAATTATGACCCTAATTATCACACATTGCAGACTGTATTTAGGAAAACCTACCTTCTCAGATGCCTCTTCCAAAGCATCTGTGCACTTAAAAAAAATCTTATCTTTTATTCTTTCCTCTAAAACTGTTCTGAAAAGCTTTCTAATGATAAGCGCATCCAAAGGAAAATTAATAATCTTTTATGGCAACAGGAACTCAAATAACGTGGTCAAAAAACTGTCACCGCTGCTTTTTAACCAAACATTAATTATCTTCCACCTGCGCCGCCTTGTAATCACCTGACCTACATATCCACCTGAAGCACACAACATGCCCTCTCAAGACAGGAAAAACAAATAAAAACAATCATAATTTTTAGCAACAAAAAAAAAGAAGCAAATTGAAGCACAGGTCTTGGCACAGAATTGTCTTAATTTTTTTTTTTTTTTTTTTTAATTATTAAGGTGTATTCTCAGCTGTGCAGCTGAAACCCATTCAGTTTTTCACAGCAGCTCCTGATGTCAACTTTGATATGTTGGGTTTTTATTTGCTGCCTCTTGATTTTTAATTTTTTTTTTTTTTTAAACACAAATTAATAGTTTTTATATGAGATAGAAGTTTCAAGCAGTGGCCCCTCTTTTCCTCACTGTGATTCTACTCCATGAAGTTCTTCATTGGCTCCGGTCCAGCAGGTCCGATGAGGCTACGAAAAGCAGGAGTTGTTTGAAATTCTCAAGCCAGTTTGGTTTTGGTTTATTTTACCCGTGCAGGTCTTCTTGGGATGGTGGGTCACATGATGTTCATGCAGGTGTTTCAGACCACTGCGTCCATGGGACCGGAAGACTTCAAGCCTCACAGTTACGGCTACTCCTGGGCCTTCTAGTAAGTAAACACACTCAATGCTGCAGTCAGCAATAGGCAGAGGTGCTAAGTAACAAAGTAGCAATTCTTTGTTACTGTACTTTAGATTTTTCAGGTATCTGTACTTTACGTGATATTTTATTTCTGACAACTTTTTACCTTTGCTCTCTACATTTGTACAGAAATATCTGTACTTTCTACGTCTTACATTGGCAAAACATGCTTGTTGATTTTGTGTTTAAAAGATACAAAATCTGCAATACACACAAGTGTTATTTTCAAATAAAAAACACAAAAAAGTATCGGTAACACCCGCTATGGAGAGAGGACACAGCAATGATTCCTGATATCTATTATTTTAAACTTTAACCTCAAATAGTCTAAAGAGAGACGTCATAACTTCGAGAAACCGCAGGTGAAATTGTCTGTTTTTTGTCTTCCCCTTTCGTGCGCATGCGTAGAAAAAGCTGCAGTTAGAATTGTTTCTCTTCAATCCTCATCTTATCCCTGCAGACAAATTAATTACAGCATTAATATAACCACAGTGTTTTTAAAAGCCGGCACCCAGGGAGCCATTAATGTCTCATCTGAACAGCGTCACATTTACGTTACGACCTCTTAAGTGATACATGTGCGCGTCTTAAATGTTGCCGCGCCCCTTGCGGCCGAGTGATGTGTTGTGACAGCTGCTCCTCGCCGGTCGAGAGAAGGAACGGCGGGAGCCAGAGACATTTGCCGTAAGGAAGCCGTTTGCTCATAAAAGGAACGTTTCAGCGGCGCAGTGCTAATGGAAGCCGATCGCGGGCAAACAGCGATGGCTCCCGTCAGGCTCGTCGCCGCGGATCGACTGTTACGTAATCCGCGTGTAATTCAATGACTTGGACAGCGTTGTTTCTTCAATCATGTGCTCTCGCGCTCCCGCAGTCGAGGCCGGCGGTGAAATAATCAGCTGATGCCTCATGATGTGGGAAGACGAAGCCCCCCCAAAAAAACATATTTTCCCACTGACCAATAACTGAACAGTTTTCAGTTCACGCGGCATTCTGTTTACAGTTTACTGTCGGTTGGATTTTTATTGACCGTGTGACGGTGTACCCAAGCTCACGGGCCTCTCCACCCCCCAATTCCCCCCGACCCACCCTCCACCAGCGTGGCCTGGTTGGCCTTCACCGTCTGCATGTCGGCTGGCGTCTCCACCCTCAACAACTACACCAAGAACGTGCTGATGGTGGGGCCCAGGCGCCTCTCCGCCCTCAACCCCTGCAGCTTCAACTTCTTCCTGCCGCCCTACTACACGCCCGCCAGCACCACCCTGGCCGCGGCCGCGCCCCCGTCCCCTCCTCGGATATCCCACCTCTCCCCCTACTACGAGCCGCCGACCCCGGTCTCCACCGGGAGGCTCGCGCACTTGCACCCGCGCCCGCTGCCCTTCCACCACTCCGAGTCCTTCCCCCCTCACCCGTCCCACACCGAGTCCTCGTCCCCCTTCCACCGCCTGTCGCTTCCCTCTCAGCCCGCAGCGCCGGCGGGACCCCGGTACGGGCACGAGGAGGACCACAGCCCCCTCTGAACTGGCCGGGCCGTCGTCTCTCGTCGAGTTGTGAAGGCGACCGTTGCTTCAAACAGCCAAACAGTTGAATCCTCAGATACCAACTGTAAAGGGAAGCCTGGATTCTTGGGGCCCATGCCAATAACATTTGTGGGATATGAACCAATCTGCACTACCGTTCAAAGGTTTGGGGTCACCAACTCATTTCTGCATTGAACTCCATTATAAGCAGCTCTACGAATTCATCTACTGGAATGCTGTAAGAATATTACCAGTGCAGGAAAATCAGTTCAGGATGTGCTGAGCACATTAAAGTTTAAGTCCCAGTGATTGTCACATCCTAAACGACGCAAAAATCTTCCTCCGCATTTGACACCTCATCCCCTGAGGGAGCGGTAGGCAGCAGCAGTGCCGCGCCAGGGAATCGTTGGGTGATCCAACCACCCACTTCCAACCCCCGAATACTGCAGTGCCAAGCAGGGAAGCTATGGGTACCATTTTTACAGTCTTTGTTATGACCCAGCTGGGGATCGAACCCACAACCTGCCATTGACAGTTGTTCCCTTGAATGTCTAATTGAATGTGATTTTAGAGAATGAATATCAAGTGTGCAATATAAGGTCATTATTACAGAAGTTGAATGTTTTAAAATTGCTCAAAAAAATTCAACATCTCTAAAACAAAGCTTTGTATTATAATCACGCTTAGTTGTGTGTGTTAAGCCATAAAAAAAAAAAAGTCAACAAAGCACCACTGTTTATACTTCAGGCTCTTTAAAACAGCCTACTATGGTTGTGTTCACACAGAATTTTGCACACTTGGAATTCTCAGTCACTTTTAATTAGACATTAGAAATGGTTTTCATTAACCACTAAAATCTTCCCATATTTGTTCAGCACATCTTGACTGATTTTCACGTGTAACGGGTGTTTTAATTAGTTACTTTAGAAAATAATATGATCAAAAGCCAAGATCGTCTGCTGGAGCTGGTGTAAGTAATTAAGACAACACAAAATGATTGTTTATCAAATACGTGTATTACGTGATGAGTGGAAACCAAAATATTTACAACCCCCCAAACAAAACCAATAATCAAAAGCATTAACAGCAAATGCAACAGCAAGATTATTAATAATACTAATGGCCAAAAAAAATAATTCACTGCAGTACGGAAACCAAGTTACTGTAACCAATTAACTGTTTGAACTGGCCAAATTCAGTAGTTAATACAAGAAAATAAAGGAAAAAAGAAACATGAAAAAGTTTGGGACCATGAGGAGATCGTTGAACAGCTGAGTGAAGGTGTGTGTGTGTGTGGGGGGAAAAAATGTCCATGTAGTTATTGTTCAAATGGGTTTACGTCCAAGAGCCAGAAGCTATGTTCGGCTCCAATTCTTCTCCCTTCTCCTCGCGACCATTCATTAGTCACCTGGCCTGGATTAAAAACAGGACCAGTAAACAACTAAAATGAACGAATCAAAATACATAACACATTAGCCGGCAACAAAATAGACAATGCTAAAAATGCTAACGTTACCCGATCAGAGCAGTTAAACACAGTTAGCATTCATGCTAAACAACAGTTTTCAAACTCACCAATTCCTTGCACAACCAACTTATGGCAGCGACATCGAGCGAAAGCTGAGGCAGACCAATAACGGCGTGACCGAAATCCGCAGTGCTGCCGTTTCTCAGAGGCGGTGAGAGTGAACAGCTCACGGCTCTACTATTTTATCCCTACACTAATTTGCAAACGTGAAACACCTGTGGAGCAATCACGCAACATGGTGCTTACGGGTGGCGCAGCTACCGGAGCACATAAGGGACAAAAAGCATGTAAATATTAACAAAGAATCGCATTTTTCACCCTAGGCTACACGCGCACATGTAACGATCGCAGAGCCTTCAAGATCATTATTTCATGAAGCTGGTTAGAATGGAGTTCAATGCAGAAATGAGTCAGTGAGCCCAAACCTTTGATCAGAAGCATCTGTCAGATTTGTCTTTAGCTGTCGGTCATTGTTCTGTGTTATACCTCAAATATTTGCTTTTGTTTTCGGTTTAAGGGATGTTGCACTATCTATCAGTTGGCACGCTGGACAAATGCACGGTTGGCATTCAGTTGAATTAAGCACAAAATAGAGTTTAGACCCACTGACACGCACACAGTATTCGAACATCAGGGAATATCACTGCAGCTCCAATGTATTGGTCTCAACTTAATATAGAGGAAAATATGGTTATGAATCATGTTTTGTTTGTTGTTTGTTTAATTTTGACTGGACTCAAAACGGAGATGAGTTGTAGTTGTGTTTTGGTTTAATTTAAGCTGTTGCCTGCACATGGTGGAATGTGTAAAAGCTACTTCTGGCAAAAAGCATCAAGCAATAATTTGGCCGGAAGATTTTTTTTTTTTTTTTTTTTTCATCTTCCACCCTGCCAGGATTTTTTAAAAATTCAATTCTTTCTTTCCTCCACTGTGACTGAATGACTTTATGAAGTTTGTCTGTCTTTCCTTTCTACTCACATGACCTTGTGTGATTGTGGTTTGATGTTGTAATAAAAAGGGAAAAAATCCATCATAACTTGTCTGTTTGAAAATGCATAGCACGCACAAAATGTTACTAAAATTAGCCATTAACTGGTTATAAATCAACTTTTATTATGGAAAAAAATCATGGTCTCTGTCAGAGGAAAAATAGTAGCAACATAAAACAGCATTAGACACGAAAAAAAAAAAAACATATTTACACATACTGCAATGCTTTAAGGGCCAAGACATTTGCCTTTCTGTCACTCCGGGAGGAAGTTAGGTTCAACACGACTGGACTCGGCTCATGTTTTATTTGTTGTTGTTGTTGTTGTTTAAATTGACGTTAATATAATTCAAAAAGTCATTCATGCTTGTACAAGTGCATCAGAAATTAGTTGACACAAAGATCTTCAGTGTATTTTGTCTTTGTGACGGTCAAGTGGAATAACGTTTTGACACTGTCTTTCACTGCTCCTGGGATCTTGTTGCCACACTGGTCATCACTAACTTGACATTCTGACACACAGCGATACTGCAAATAGAGTCTTTTACAGTATAGTAAAATGGTTACACTTTGTTTAATTCCAGACACTTTGTAAAGCAAGACCAGGGCGGGTATAAACAAAACAAACATAGGTAAATTAACAATAAAATAAAAAAATTTAAAAGAAACTAAAAACAATAAACTCGCCCCTTTATATCCAACACTCATATCCATATGTAAAACTACACACAGAAAAAAAAAAACAGAATTAACTTGTTGCAGCCAAAACAGTGGTAGATCTTAATTTATCATAGCATCTCTTAGCATCGAGGAAACCTTTTTTCAGTTGACAACAAACAATGACCTCGAATCCTCTCGATGCCCTCAGGAAAATCAGCCCCCCCAAACAACCGTGGCTTCAATGCGCTCAAACACATGCGCGTTTCTATTGTGTTGTGTTTGGCAGGTGGGCAGGTCTGCCGCGGTCGTAGCCAAATCTACGCCGACAGCTCAAATCTGATGTTTGGCGTTCTGGGCAGATTTGAGCTGGGGGAGTAGATCTGGTAGGGGCAGGGCTGCTGGGAATGGGCGGAGCTACAGAACTAGTGTCCCTCTCACGCCGTCTTCTTGCGTAGCACGAAGTAAGTGATGGAGGAGATGAACGTGAGGGCGAAGGCGATCCACGCCAGGATGAAGGAGTGGCCGTACCAGCCGTTGTTCTCCTGCAGGTGGAAGCGGTCCGTGTAGATGGCGGCTGCGACCATGATGCACAGGCCTGTTGGAAACGGAGGGGCGGAAGGTGGAGACGCGGACGTGAGCGAGGGCCCAGATCGGAGGCGGGGAAGTGAAATGAGAAATGGCGGCGATTCACTCACTAGCAACGAACTGGAAGATGCCCGAGATGGTGAACCTGTTTCCTTTGCTGAGGGTGAAGAGCTGAGCCACAAACACAAAGATGCCCAGGATGGAGAAGATGCAGGCGAGGACCGAGGTGGCCTGCACCGCCTGTAGGTAGTCTGCAGGGGGAGCCAGAGGGAGACGACTCAGTGACACGCCCAGTAAGTGAGTATTTCAGGATTTTTAACAGCTTCGAGGCGACAAAGAAATCTTGCCCCGTAAAATCTGGTCATTCATGTCATTGCAAACAAAGTACAGTGCGTCCCCATTGCTGTGATACGTGCAACTGTTATATATACAGTCAAACTACATCTATTTCGTATTCACTCTGAAAGCCAAACGTCCTTGTTTGTTGCTTTCCAAAGGCCCTCAATTTTCTTAACCACATTTTTTTTTGTTTTGGGGCCGAAGGGAATCACAAAGTAAATGCCTGCAAACGTTTGACTTTGAATCCGAGGGCAGCCGTTGTTTTTGTTTTCTTTACAAAAGAGAGAGAGAGAGAGAGAGAGATGACTATCTACAGTGGAACCACGCCCATGTAGCCCTGACAAAGTTGACTGGCACTCCAGGTCTGGAGCAGTAAACTATGCAGAGTCTTTCAAAAGACTCTCAACGGACCGTCTTGATAGTCAAATGTATAAAATCCTGCTATTGTCGCGCAAAACTTGTCGGACGAAAGTTTATATTTGACGAACTTGAGCTCTATGTGCCAAAGGTGTGAGATAACGAACTTCAGAGTAAATAAAGCCAATACTTTGTGACTGCACTGAAGTAGATTTTTCAGGTATCTGTGCTCACTTGAGTATTTATTTTTCTCATGACTTTTACTTTTACTCCCCACATTTGTAGACAAATATCTGTACTTTCTACTCCTTGGAAAAAAACATGCTCATTGCTTTTGTGTTTAAAAGGTAAAAACTCTTTCAAAACTAATTCATTTATTACTGCAGTTGTTGCTGCTTGAAGTGGAGCTATTTGAACAATGTTGTTGTGTTGCTAGATATAGACTGGATCATTTTTGGGGTGGGGGTGGGGGTTTCGGCTGATGAACGAATGCATTGTTGCATCAATTTGCAAAAAAAAGAATGTTTTTACTTTTTACTTAAGTACGTTTCATAACCTGTACTTTCTTACTTTTACTCGAGTAAAGGAGTTGAATCAGTACGTTGGCCTATAACAGAGTATTTCTTTTGCACAAGCATCCGTACTTTTACTCAAGTACAGAATGTGAATACTTTTGCCACCTCTGCTGTGTACAAGGAAACAGGTTCTTCCCCCATTGGGTCTTTGCAGAATGGATTGCGGTTTCACTCTCTCTTTGTGTGTGTGTGTGTGTGTGTGTGTGTGTGTGGCGCCTACCCTCTGGGTAGTGGGAACCTTGTGGCAGGTCGGTATAGTTCCACACGTTGTTCACCTTGATCCACCGAGCCCAGATGTCAGTGGACATTGTGTCAGTCATCCACCAGGCCTGCGAAGGGGAAAAATAAAACAAATCACCGGTTGTCGCACTGTTTGCGAAAGTCCGCACTTCGGGAAGCAATGGTGAATTCCTTCGCGCGTCACAACGTTTGCCGCCGCGGGTCGACAGTCGACATCCGCCTGTCTGTCACTGTGGCATTTTGGAAAGAATGTCAGATATTTACATCGGTCGTGCGCGACAGACAGTCGGATGTTTAAAGGAGGGGGTCGGTGGGGTGACGACACCGTGGGCGGTGCCCTCACTGTTGCCCAGAAATGCGAACTATGAGGCCCGGCAGAGGCCCCGAGTGATGACTGACGGCGAGGGCAGGACGGCGCCCTTCCTTTGCCGTCTGTCAGCAGTTACCAACCCCAACCCTTCGCCACCGGCGCACCACGAAGACAAATAAAATAAAATGGAGGTTTGAAGCACTCACATTGTCAATGGTGGCCACCAGGAGGAGGATGATGCCGATGATGTGGAGGGCAAAGATGGCACCCAGGAGGATCAGCATGGCGGCAGCGCTGCAGAGGGGAGCAGAAAGATGTCAGGCCACTTTTCCAACCGTTGCGAGGCGAGGGCGCACGTGGGTGTGTGGGTGAGGGCAGGCTGGCAGCTCACACACGGGACGGAAAAGACTCCGATAATGGCCAGTGGTAACAATGGTTCAGCACGCACACAGAAAGCGACACACAGACACACAGACACACACACACACACACACACACACACACACACACATACTAGACATACCTGAATGACTGCTGAGGGCGATTAGCATCTTATGTATACGTTGTTTACCATAACAGGTGACTGTTATGCTAAATGGTGTTAGGATTTGATCTTTGACCTTTGATCTCGTGACATATCAGATGTATTTGTATGTCAAAAAGACTGACACGAATACTGCTACATCTAATTATAATAATGACACTTTCAAGCTCAAGCACACATTTAAACCAAATTAAACAATTTAAAGAATGAAAATAAAGCTAATTCTTTTCTCTGTCTCACCACACACACACACACACACACACACACACACACACACACAAACCACTTGACAAACGCGTGCGCACATTCCTGTCGAGCTGCAAAGCGCCACCAGAGAAACTTGGCAACCCGCTCAGGGCGTGTCCACCCCAACTTCTAATTGCTTAGCTCACGCGCAACCCTGCTGAAATGTCTGCAAACGGACGATGGATGTCGCCGTGGAGACTCAGTCAGAGACCCGTTTGGGTGGTGGAAGGGTAAAAAAAAAAAAAAAAAAATCTCTCCTCCTCACCTTAGGGCAAACTGTCAGCGGAGAGAGAGAGAGAGAGAGAGAGAGAGAGAGAGAGAGAGAGAGAGGTGGGACGGGCCTGGCGACCGGATGAGTTGGGACTTGTCTCGTGCTCGCCGAGGAAGCCCGCCACTCCTTCAGAATAACTTGCCGAGGAGAAACACCTCCGGGGTGGCGCACCACACCCACTCCGTCCCCAGGCCTCTCCGCTCGCACCGACCTCCTGGCTCTACGTGCCGCTGTCTACCTCTAGCCTCTAACACTGCGAGCGCATCCCAGCGCAGGGTGTGAACGGAGGAAACATCTGGAATGTGCCGGTTCAAGGAGCAGGGCTGGGTCCGGATCACTCTCTCACACACACACACACACGGACACAGTGGAGATACCGAGAGTCGGACGCATGTGATCCACAGTGACACATCCTCACCAGGATACCAGTGTGTGTATGTGTGTGTGTGTGTGTGTGTGTGTGTGTGTGTGTGTGTGTTTTTCCCCTTCCCACTGGCTTCAAAGGGGGTTGTGGTGGCGGCGGAGAGGAGAAAGGGCGGGAGAGAGAGACAGAGAGACAGAGAGAGAAGCTGCTCTTGTAAACAAGTCTGTGTGTAATTTTGGTTCGAAAAAACACGTTGGGCTCTGCACCATCAGACCTTCGTAAACAAGGGAAGGTTAATGTGAAAAAAACCCCCAAAATGTGCATTCTCTCTCTCTCTCTCTCCCTCTCTCTTCTCTCTCCCTCTTTCTCTCCAGCTCTGGAAAAGTCCTGTTTTTTTTTTTTCCTTCTTAAACTGCTGCTAAGTGTCGGCTCTGGTTTTGGATATGGCTCGATTTCCATGACGCATGTTGTAGTTAGATACGGCCGAGGCTGATGTGTGTTTTAACCCCTCTCTGAGGGCAACTCATCCTGTTCTTTATTTTAATAGGAGAAAGTAATAACAATAATGGTAAAAAAAAAAAAGAAAAGAACTAAATATAATTTCAGCACAGTGACGCCAAAACACTGAACACATCTTCACGTCCAACTTTCATGGTACCCCCCCCCCAAAAAAAAAATAGCAAAGTTGCCTGAAGACATGGGCAGGTAACAGGCGAGGTCAACATTGACACACCTTACTTTGCTGTCTGGCTACTCACGCGTTTTTCTTTTTAGTTTAAAATGAATGAATAAACAAATTCGAGCCGAGCTGCACCAAAGCAACGAGATTCAACAGATTCCACATGGAAAGAAAGACAACCTGGTCTGGAAGGGGGAAAAAAAGAAATTACTGTTGCACCTACCGTGTGTGTTTTCTCTCTGTGTCTCTTCAAGAGGAACCTCTCCTGCTCTCGACGGCGCTAATTTCTCTCCCGCGGTCTAAATGCACAGACACCAGGAGCAACTTGTCAGCCCACTTCTTTTTTTTCTTTTCTTTTTTTTTTGCTTAACCCAGCCCTCTTTTTTAAAAGTCCACACCCCCGGACAAGCCTCTCATTGCCTGGCTCACATAAATCTTTTTGGAAGTCCTCCTCCCACCCGGTTCCGCCCCCACCGCCCCAACCCTCGTCCGCCTGCCTCCACGCACATGCGAAGGGATGCAGCCTCCCGACTGGCCACTGTTTCCACAGCGCCTGTGTTTGGGTGTCTCGTGTCTGTTTTGGCCCAGCTGATGGCAGTGAGTAGCTGGTGACTCACTGGTGTTTGAAGGGGGGGGGGGGATTAGAGGGGGACTCCCATAACACTGGTCATTGTTGACAGTGATTCCACACCATGGCAACGAAGTCTAGGCGGGAAATCACACTCACACAGGCCTCAAATTAATTGCAACGTTCCATGTGTTTATTTATTTTACTTATCAAATTCCTCTCCTTTCTTTGGCTTTGCCATATCTCGGTGTTTGCGGAAGTTGACTTTCTGTTATTCTTGGGGCTTGGTCAGGGGCGGATCTAGAATTCTAGGAGATCAGGGGCTTAGCCCTGAGGGTGCAGATGTCAGTTCGTCGGAGCGGGGGGGCGATCGCCGATCATCTGAACGGGCAGGTGGGCAGCCAGACAACCAATGCGTGGCGCACAAAGACAAAAAATATATGCATCTTCCCTTTACCCGTGCGGCCGGGTCTTTTTTCCCCAGAATTGTTCTCTTTTTTCACCACCTGTCCCGGGAAAAATAAAATCCCCCCCGGGACACAATTTGTCCCGTTTTTTAGGGAAAATTACAAAACCTCATTTGATTTCCGTCTGTGGTTTGGCTGCTTTCCTGCGCATGCTGCCACTCTGGTGAATTCCAGTACTGCACATTACACTCAGACCAGCTCAGAAGCGAGATCCGGGGCTCTTGAAAAAACATCCAGGGCTTGAGCCCAAGTAGCCACCCCCGAGATCCGCCACTGGGCTTGGTGATATGTGGTTACATTGGCTCACTGTCAAGTCTATGTTTTTTGGTTGTTATGTTTCTGTTTTTTTGGGGTTAATGATTGATTTATAAAACCACGTTATGCTTTAAATGGGTTTTTTTGGGGGCAGAATTTGGAAGCGTAAGCATACAAAAACTAGCTTCGTAGCTTCCAGCCTACTCTTTTTTAATGGAACATTGCGTGGTTCTTTCTGTATCTGACTGTACATGCGCGCATATGATTGAGTAAACTCAACCTGACTAGCTTAAACTAAAAAAGAAGTGGAGAAAAAAAAGAGTCAGAGCTCTGTAAACACACACAGCGTTTCTTCCTGATTGCCGCCCTTCGTCTTTTCCCGCCTTTGTTGCGTCGGGTGAAGGAATGTTGTCGGTGGCAAAGAGTTGAGAAAAGGTGGGGGCCTAGAGGGGTGCAAGTTGGAGCTTGAGAGGGAGATGGAGGGAGCAGAGGCTGTGAGAGAGGAGGAACCTGGAGAGGGAGGGAAGGGAGGGAGGAACAAAGGTGGGGCTGGAAAACGTTTCGCACCGTTGCCCCGAACGCTTGCCGTTCCTCATGGGAATCGCGCATCAGCTGCCGCTGATTGGCGCGAGGGTAGCACGGTAAGTCCGAAGGGTGTCCACCCCCTCCCACCGTGCACATTGTGCAGGAGTTTGGCGATTTCAACTGACAGCATAAGAGAAAGTACCCATAACACTAAGAAACAAAGTATCAAGGGTGTTTTCATCGATTTTATACCGTCGAGCATCTCGACAAGGCAAACTGTCAGGGGTTTGTTCTGCAATCAGCGCTTGAAGGAACTAGCCGAGGCTGAAATTCTGGACGAGGTGTTTGAACAGTCAGTAAAATGTCGAGAAAAATTTGAGTTTTGAATGGGCCCAAGTCCTCGCATCGGAGTGGCTGAGCTGAAGAAGAGGCAGCACCTTGAAAAGGGAGCGGAATGCGTTGAGTGCGCAAGTGGAGAAATGCGCATGGGCGTGCACGCCCCATGCAAGAGGTGTCGGTGGGATCAAGGCGTTTCGGCTCGGAGGCTTTTAACGGAAATGTGCTCAAACAAGAGCGCCGGTGGTGCCACTGTGGATGTTCTGCTGCTGTTCTGCAAGATGTAACTGTTTGGGGTCATTTCAGTTCAGGCGTCTTCTGTTTCCCCGGACTTGCTAACTAGTTGTCGCCTTCTAAATGCACTTCCAAACAAGCAGCTTGTTTGGCACTTCGAATTAGTAACATTGGATGGGATCCCAAAAAGGGACTTCTGTGTGTTCAGTTCTCACGTGACGGGCAAACCTCATGAGGGTGTTTGTTTAAAACTAAAAAACAAAAACCTGAAATTTTAAGAATTCCAACGTTGCCCCAAGGAGCGAACCTCGTCCTCTCCGACTGGTCACCTCTGTTCAGTGTTTTCCAGGTAGGTGGACTGGTGGGTCGGACAGGAAGTTTTACAGTCACCTGCGGCTGTACAGTCTCTCCCCTTAGTTTTTCTTCCTCTTTGTTTCATTAACATGTATCTCTTAATTGCCCAATCAGTCAGAGGCGGGATGAAGAACCCTTTCCATCGACCTCCTCTTCCTGCTTTTGCCCCATTTAAGTTACACCCCAGGCATCCATTGTGTGCTATTATGATCTAATTTTATTATTTCATGTCGGCAAGTGCCCCACCCACCACTTACCTTTCAGACTTGTTATTTCCGCGGTCATTATTTTTCCTTTTAATTCGATGCTGATTCATTCTGACGGGTTCCGACCTTTTAGTGTCAGTATTATTCAACACACACACACACAGACACACACAGACACAAACACACACACTAGCACTAATGTGAATACTACTACAATAGTTGATAATAATGATAATGGTCTTCACATATTTAAACATTTACACAATTTAACAATTTGAAAGAAAGAGTAGTAGTTCCCTCTTTCTCCCTCTCTCTCTCACACACACACACATTGATTTCAAATATGTAATGACACTAAAACAGACACCAGGGCAATATGAAGCAGATTATGTAAAAGGAGACTTAGACTTCCCACCTCAAAGACTAAGCGCCACAGAAGATCTTTTCTTCCCGTGGCAATTAAAGTGTATAATTCCTCATTGTAAAATCACTAATCACTGTCTGCCATATACATCCACATGCTTACATCCAAACATTTTACAGTATCTTATAGTTATACGCTCTTTATTTTCATATTATTTTATTTTATTGTAACTGTTAAATTTGCCCTTGGGACTATGCCATTTTTTTCTGTCAGCTACTTAATTTTCTATTGTTTTTATTATTTTTACTTAGTTAATTGCATGCTTCTTTCTATATTTTATGTACATTTCTCAAGTTGACTGGAACCCTGTTACGAAAAGAATTTCCCTCGGGATAAATAAAAGTATTTCTGATTCTGATTCTGATTATAAGTAAATACACCTGTAAAAAGAAATACACCTGTGCAGGCCTTTCAGGCCTTGTATGGGCGAGTTTTCAGGAGGCTGAGTCAGGTGAGCTCAGAGGGTGGGGGAGGCTGCTCCAGGAAGGAAGGTTCTGCTGTGCAAAGGTCAAATGAGTTGTCAGAAGTTATTCCAAGGATCCAGGGAATCTACTGTCGTCAACTAAGGGAGGCTTGCAGTTTGTGCTTCACGAAAAAAACAAAACAAAAAAACTTGAACACAGTGGAGCGAGATTGATCAGTCAATGCGATTTCAGTGTAGTTTGACATTTCCGGTTTATAAACTCTCTATGAAGTAGAGGACAAGCCAAATATGGACAACATCTAAAGGGGCTAAATTTGAAACTTTGTTTTGTCCTAAGAATTGGTTTCAGCCGAGACTGAGGCTGAATGTGCGCTATTCTGAAGATTTTAAAACTGAGCAGAATGGAATGTGGCTGAGCACTTGGGGCAAAGAGAAGGTCAAAATGGTTTTGTGCGGAACAAAATCTCTTGTGTGCTCACGATCCTGATGATGTCATGAGGTTCAAGCTTTTCAAATCAGTGTCCCCCCAGCATAAAGTTGCAACTCAGTGTTGCTTTTTTTTATTTTATTTAATATTGCATTGACCGTTGGGCTTACAAAATCATCTGAGCTTCAGTTTGCTGACGGACGCTTGTAATTTAATATTTTAGACAATGGATGTTGCTGTTGGTTTTTTCTCCACTGAAAAATAAAGACAAACAAAGCTTCTCAAATGCATCTTGGGCGTTTGAATCTTGATTTTTGATGATATTTTGTTTCGATTTTTAAAGCCACTTTGTTATCCTTAGCGTGGAAAGAGTAGCCAGCTTGCACCAAAGCATTATAATGCAATATTTTACGCGACAGCTAAAATGTTAAACATGTATTTTTGTGAATGCTTATTGCCCCTCATGAAATGTGAATGCAGTGTGCTTGTATGTTCGTTTTCTGTTTCACCAGTTGACTGTATACAGAGATGGACTGAGTCATTGTGACACATTGATTTGCGAATCCACCTTTTGGAAGCACAGAGATTGGTTTCACCATCAGCCCCAATTTTTGGTTTTATTTGACGGGAAATTCGACCAAAGGTGTGCTTTATTGTTTCTTTCTGCATTAACAACCAGTCATTTTTTTTTTATTATTATTATTATTATTATTTATTTTTTTTTAGCATTTTTGCAACCATTTTTGGAGGCCCCTGCTGGCCAAAAATTATTCTTCCTCATTTCCCTCTTTTACTTTCTCTTTATTTTTTTTGGCAAAACATTTTATCTGACTTACATCTATACATCTGTATTCAACAACCGGACTTTTATGGTGAACATTTCCAATGAGTTCCAGAATATAGAAACAGTGACTGTTTGAGTCAAATCAGAAGATCAGCTGCTCATCGAAAAAAACACATACCAGGAAATGGACCCAAAATAGTTTGTTAGACTGAGGTCACTTGTTTGCTTTGTGTTGACTTTCAAAGAAATGAGCTGACACAACAGCACAAGTGTGTGTCAGAAGCTTAGCGGACGTGGTCAGTGTCACGTCAGGCTGTTTCGTCCTCGGCCGGCAGGATAATAACAGGGCTCAGCAGCCATAGTTTACCTGCGGCACTAAAAAATGCAGCCGTGCCTGCTCAGGTTTATTGCAGGGCTACTTGGTTTGGGGGTCATGAGGCCACTCTCACCCAACTTTTGCGACACGTGCACACACACACGCACGGTGCGGCGGCACGGTTTCATGAAACCGGAGCACTTCTCCCTCGTCGAACGCCGACAAGGACGTCGTGTTTTGATGTTGGTTGCCATGGAAAATAGCTTTGCTTTTAACTTTACCGGGACCCCGTGGGGAAGTATTGAACTAAACGGCGGCGTCACCATGGTAACCTCTTAGGGGTTTCATGAGGACGCACTGGTCTTTGTGAAGGCTTGATTAAACCGGTCGGATGCTGCGTTAAAAAAAAAGAAGTCTTAGGTTAGCGTGAGTCTCTCAATTCGGTGTCGCTGGTCAAGTATTTATTTCAAGGCTCCTCCTGGTTGTAACAACCTAAGGGGAACGTTTGGCTGTTTGGTGCAAGGTGGGGGTAGACAAAGTTTGGTGCCTCTACTGACTTTCTACTGACTTGCCTTGTCTTCAGTGTTTTTCGGTTGCTCCTGGCTCTGAGGAACCATGATGGAACACTTAGTCACCCTCACAGCTTGTCAAGCTGTTATCTTTATTGACCCGCTTGAATTATCAATGCAGAAGCAACTAACTGCACCTCTAACATACTTAACCAGTCCAAAACCAGACAGATCCGATGGAGTGTTGCTCCCAACACCCTGCCAGCCGCACCCAAAAACCTTTTTGCTCCATCTCATCAAAGCCAACGCTCCACATATGATTGCACCAAAACAAAAACAAAAAAAAACAACAAAAACAAATCTATCAACAATACAAAAGAGCTCCGCCCTCAGCCAGCCAGGCAGCCCATTCCCGGGAACGCTGCCTGCGAACGCATCACCTTCACGCTTTGCCTTCAAATTCAAAAGCAAAACAGCGATTTGTCTCTCAGCTTCACGGACGATGAATCTCCAGCTTTAAATAAACACAAAAAAAACAAAAAACATTGCGCAGAGTGCGAAGGGAAAGAGGGACAGGGATGAGAATGGGGGAATGTCGTTGGACCTGATTCCGCTCTGGGCGTGTCAGCCTCGCCTCCCAGGTGAGGCAGACCTCGGTTTTCACACTACCCCCATGGTGCAAAAAAAGGCCACACCCTCCTCCTCCTTGCCACCAGAACTGTGACCAGGGCGTCTCCTTTATATTTTTTTCCTTTTTTTCCTTTTTACACCATGCGAGTTACACAATAAACCAGGCTTTATTCTCTGCACGGGGCACATTGTCGAGGGAGGAAATGCCGTGAGTCATGCAACAGCCAGCTACCGATATTTTTTTCACAACTCTCGCCATGCCCCCCTTCTTTTTTTCTTTTTTTTTTATGTGTGAGAGCGGGGGCGGAGCGGCCAGTGACAGTAAGCCCCGACACGTTTTAGATATCTAAACAACACAAGTGGAAGCTATCACATGGCTGCCTAACCCCTGGCGGAAGCCAATGAGGTGGCTCTCTCTCTCCCCCAACAGGAGGCCCTTTGTCATGCTGCCAACGCTGATCGCTACTGGAAAAACCAGTTGTAGGGGATCATCTGGAACACTTCTGATATTGTCCGCTGTGTAAAGAAGTATTAACATCTTACTGCTTTTGATAATTTTCTCAGGGATGGCGGGGGTTCAGGGAGTCACAGAAAGATACAAAAAAAAAAGAAGTTCAAAGTGGCAGCAAATTCAAGGGAGTAGAACGTTTTTAAAATGCACAGCTTAATTATGCAACGCTGACAGTTACATCACGGAGGGGAAAAAAGGCGGTTTTGTGTCTGGTAGAACAATCGCTTGAGTTTTTTTTAAGTTTTTTTAACCGCATCTTGAGGTCGTTAATCTATGAAAGACGTGGCATTTTAATTCCTATTTGCAGTGTGCAGTGTTGGACGGACACTCATCTCTCTGACTAATGTCTAAAAGGAACACGCGCGCGCGCGCGCACACACACACACACACACACACACAAATCATCTGATGTGAACGATTGAGCTGAACAGGGCACATGCAGAGGTGGGAAGTAACGAATCACAAGTACTTTGTTGCTGTGCTCAAGTAGATTGTTCAGGTACTGGCGACTTGTCCAGGGTGTCACCCTGCCTTCGCCCTAAGACAGCTGGGATAGGCTCCAGCAGACCCCCGTGACCCTGAATTGGAATAAGTGGGTATGGAAGATGAATGAATGAATGATTCCCTAATTACTGCTACAGTTGTTGTCACTTGAAGTGGAGCTATTTTAACTATACTGTTGTGTTGTTAAATATGAAACTGTATATATTTTAGAGGGAGAAGTTCAGTGCATTTCAAAATGATGTACTTCCTTACGTTTACTTGAGTAAAGGAGTTGAATCCATACCGTTCCACACTTTTACCAGAGTATTTCTTTCAGACAAGTATTTTTACTCAAGTACATAATGTGAATACTTCTGCCACTTCAGGGGGTATGACTATATTGAGTTGGGTGATGTCCAAATCTTTTAATTAAGGTGTTTGCTGAGCGTCTCGCTGAGTGTGTATTTCGACACGAGTGTGTGAACTGGCAGCGCCATGTCGACATGCCAGGGGAGTCAGTCCGACCACAGCCAAGTCACCGCTGCTGCTTTACACAACAGCTTAAGCTCTCTGTCTGTGCCTCTACTGTCTCACTCCTCCTTTGTCTCACACCCACTGTCACACCCCTTCTTCCCTGGAAGAAAGGAGGGAGGGGGGCAAAGCAGGCTACATTAACGGCTATTGCACTGATGTTCCAACATACCAGAGTTGTGCGCCAGTGGTTTAAAAATAAAGGCAAATGTGCTTTTTGTTTCCTCTTGGCAACGTTGTCGAGCGACGGCGGACCATCGCCCCTTGTGCCTTTGAGCAGCGTCGCCGATTCAAAAAACATTATTTGTCCTCAGGGGACCGTGGTGTTAGCTGAGTGAAATACGTACAAATGTACAGAAATATATCGAAAGTAAGTGCAATGTATGTTTGTGAATGCAAAGGGAATATAGAGTGAAAAATCAAGTCATAAATGAGGTGAGAAAACAGTTATAAGGTACTTTGCGAGTGAGGTAGCTTTGTGTGTGTGTGCGTGTGTGTGTGTGTGTGGTGGGGAGGTTGTAAAAAAACAGAGTTGTTGGGGAAGGGGTTGCAAAAGAGAATGCACAGCTTAGTCACTTTGTGAGCACCTAAAGTGAGTCAGCGTCTCATCTATTTATGTTTTTTGAAGTTATCTTGGAGATGAACAAACACGCTCACGTTGCTCGTGTGTGACGACGATCACGGCGCTCTGAGGGAGGAGACACTCTGCCAAGGAAGGGCCGTGGAGTGAAACAACGCGCACTCTCTGTTTCCTTTCCTGCTGTTTTCTTTTTTTTTTTTTTTTCACCAGGAGTGAGAGCTAGGTTTATTTTCTTCCACTAAGGGTTGCCCTCACCGCTCTGGCTCCAGTTGTTTTTTGTTAGTAGGCCTTTGCGGCTGCACAAAGGTATTTATTACGCTTCATTAGACCGCCCTCCTTTCTTTTCTTTAACTAGCTTGCGCTAAATCAAGTAATTTTGGCGCTACCCAGAGTTTCATTTAAACTGCACAAGATGTTCTACAAGTAAACCTGGAGAACAGTGATTCATTATGTGAGAACAGTGAATCTGCAATCTTTACAATCTACTACCGCATTTTGCTTTTAAATTGATCTCTATCTCTACCATCTCATTAAAATGCCCCCCCCTTTTTTTTTTATGTTTTTCACAATGTTTTTTTTTTAGGATTAGTTCAACATCGACACTTTAAAGAGAATATGTCAAGCCCAACTTCAGCAACTTTCCTGGTGAATGAATTCTTCCAAGAAGTACAGAAAATGTTTCACATTGTTTGAGGGGGGCACAAAGAAATACATAGTTTACATTGTCAGGATCAGGATAAAGTTGAGGTGTTAAGACCAAACACTGAAAATACTGAGGTGTTAAGAACAAACACTGAAAAATACCGCAGATGTCCGGCGTGCAGGTAGAAAAATGTCGACTATTACAGAAGAAGGAAAGCATGTGAGCAAAAGAATGCATTGTGCAATGAAGCGATTCCACGCACTTGGATGAATATTTCCACTGCTGTAGAGAGCACCGTGTACAGTACTTTACTGCTCTAGATGTTGGGCTTGGAAGAATTCAAGGAGCATTTTGCACACCTTTATTCATTCAGTGCAATCATTCATTACATTAACAGACAGCTGTAATATTAATTTCTATCACATCGTAATGATACTAAATTTTGCATTCATAATCTCTTTTAAACAGTTCATTATCTATCAAAATATTATCTTTAACAATGAATGTATAGATTGATTACCCCAGCGTTGCTTGCAGTAAAAACTCTTGAATCTGATCCTTTCCAATCTGTATGGACAAACAGCCATGGCGGTGTAAGAGGCTGATGGCTCGAGTCTCCTGTACCCAACTTTGGGTTTTAAAGTCAATGACTCGACGCAAGTCCAACAGCGTAAGAAGCTCAGAGCTTTTCTAAATCAAGAGGTAATCAAGATCAAGAGGCTCTAATTAAAGTCAAGAGTTCATCCAGCAACTCCCCTGAGCGTCAATCCCGACGGATTCAGTTCTTCATTTCTCAGCTCTTCCGGTGCTTTGAACCGGCTCGGCCGCAACCGTCTGTAATGTTGCAACACAGGGCATAGAAACGGGAACGACTGAGGCAGACAGAGGTGGACATTGAAAATCCAAATCAAATTAAGACATCTGAGGAAATTACTAAGAGAGTTCCTACGCACGCACTCCGCTGGCTGCGGGGCCTGTCCGTGGCTTGCATGAAAATCAAACTGGCACAAGTTCAGGGTTCTCATTAGAAACCAGCCGTGGCGGGCGAAGTACAGTACTCGCGTACAACTGTACAACTCAAAGATGGCCGTGCAGTAGCTCCAAGTCGTGGTACTTTCTTAGCCACTGTTTACATTCATAAACAAGAAACAAGCATTTCTCATATTCTCATATTTTGCCTATAGTCGCTCCTTCTCCATGGTTACAGCCCAGTATTTGTCACTCTCAATACACTTCCCCGACCATGGGCACGTCTCGTGTGGAACTTGTTCTGCCTCCCCTCCAACCCTCCTCCCTCCCATGCTGACATTGCCACATTTAACTCCAGTGCATCCTCATGTGATTCCTCCTCGTCTTTGGGAACATTTTTCGCTCCTCCCGTTTCCTGCTACGTGCCCCTGAGTTTTTATGCCGCCCCTTATTTTTTTTTTCAAAAGAAAAAAAAAAAAAGAGCCTTGCACTCTCAATGAAATCCAGACATGCACACTGTACTCTCGTTTGGAGTCGAAAGAAAACAACTCCTGGCTGTAGCTAGGCAACTCCAAAAATGAGTCATCACACTGCCGCGCCCGTCATCTCCTGACACACACACACACGCACACACACACACACGCACACACGCACACACACACACACACACACACACACACACACACACACACACACACACACACACAGTTTCTCAGCATAAACAAACACAAGCTTCAGCTACTTTATGGAATTCCATTGTGGAGGGACTATAGGTGGTGGACCTCGCTAGGCTCTGCAGCTGCCTGCCTGTCAACCTCCTGTTGCCAAGCGTCCATATTCACAGCCTGCGTAGAAGAGACACTGAGGCAAACCACCCAGCCGGCCCTCACTTGATAACATCATGACCACAATGTGACGACTGATCCTGGCTTGGCAGAGTGACCTGTCAGATGGCAGACTTGGCATGGAACCAACGGTCACCTTCTTTTTTTCTTTTGCTGTCAAACTGACTGAACACACAGGGGTCATGCGAAATTAATCAAGCGATCTGATTGCGCCCGATGCATGTGGTGAGACTCTCCGCCTTTGTGACTCAGAGCATGACTTATTCCTCCCAGACGATGGACTCTGTCTGACAAAAAAAGAAAATAACAACTGAATCAAAAGATGGCAGGAAGTGCATGATATGCGTCTCGAGACCAGAGCTACCAGACAATCTGATTCTGAGTCTGTTTTAAGTCATTGTCAAGAAGAATTATTTCTATTCCCTGATAATGGCCTTCCTCTTATGAAAGCTGAGCAATTACACTTGAAAATCAAATGCAACAACACTCAGACAGACAGATAGCTTATTTTTTTGTAATTTGCTATTTGCCCACGTGAGTGATCCTCGGTTGCAGTGCACTGCTGCTTCCCTCTAGTGGACAGACGATGGTAAAATCAGTTTTGAGTTCAGAGATGGTTTTGAGTTCAAAAGATCAATAATAATAATAAAAAAAAACTATAAAACGATGTCCTCACCGTGCAACTTTCTTTACTATTCAGATACACAAGGTTGGCTAATGACGGAAGGAAGGTCTTTGTCCCCTTTTATTTGCGTATTTTAAATAATGTCTATCAGCCTGTTTACTATTAAATTATATTAAAAACCCAATTTAGTGATTTCCCCTCTTGACACTTGTATTCTGTCTATTTTTTTTTGTCAGTATTCAGCGGGAAACGCGCGAGGTATCGCGTGAGTTGGCTAACTGAGGCTAATCAGTGAGCAGGTGTGTTGACAGGAAATCTACTAAAACACCGCTGGCGTGTCCTCAAGCGCTCGCGTTTTACGACGCACAGTTTAAACACAACTTAAAAATGCATTTAAAACAGAAACGACGTTTCTTCGCCGCTTTTCTCGTTTGCGCTGCTGCGACATTAGTCGTGGGTTTTCCCCAGCAGCAAGCCGCCCCAAAGCCACGACGAAGACGCGGACATACCCCGAACCGAGAGGGCTCAACTGGGCCGCGGGCTTCGCCAGGAGCGGCCTTCTCCAGGTTTGTACACCTGGACAATTTGTCAGACATGGACGAGACAAGGACGGGAACCTCTGCTGAGGCCGGGAGAGGCGAACCCCCCCCCAGTAAAGCGAGACAGAGTACCAAGGAGAGGGTCTTTACCGCACCCACTCCCCCGGCAGAAGACTGCGTTAGCGGGGACATCGAGCTCGCCAGGCTGGGCCGATTCTACATCAGTGGGCGGCTGGAGGTAAACGTCCTTAACGGAGACTACCAGGCTGTCACTGCGGATTCAGGTAGGTGGTTTCCCCCGAGAGCATGTGTTTCAGTTTTTAATATATTTTTTGGGCTTTGGACAAATTTTCATATAATTTTCAACCACTTCAGTTCTGCTTCTGTGAGCTATTCTGACAAAACCAATCTGATGAGCTGATGAGATGTATCGCAGCCAATTTTAAAAATACATTTCCAAAGTAATATTTAATATTTGTCATTCATAAATTTGCATTTGCCAACAACATTACCAAGTTTCCAAGAAAGAAAAGTATCTTCATGGCAGCACATCCAGAATACAGGAGTACACACATTGAGCTTTCTATTTTCTTTCTATTTTCTTTCTTTCTTTCTTTCTTTCTTTCTTTCTTTCTTTTTTTTTTTTTTTAGCAATAAACACTTTGATTTATATTCGTTGGTGTGAACTTGATGCGACCAAACCCCTTTAAACAATGCAAATTCTCTTCCAAATATTTAATGACAATTGGGATAGAGTAAAATGGGTCTTTTTCTTCCTGTTACGGTTTCTGCACAAGTGTTAGTGTTAGTAGATCTTCGTGTTTATGACTATACCAACATGACCTTGATTCAAAATTGCAGTTGTTCAAGGTTTTTCATGTCTGTGTGGGGTTTTTCTCCCCTCTCCTGTCTTTCAAGGCCAGAATAGGGTCAAAGGTCAGAGGCCCAGGGGCTGGGAGAAGGTCTGGGAGAGGCTGCAGCCTGTGGTGAAGTGTCGCGACAACAATATGACACTCACAGTCAGGAGGCGAGGTGTTGGACAGCTGCTGCTGTACCCAGGTGAGGCAACAGCTCAATCCCAACACCTCATCTCGACACTGGGGAGAATGACGGTGAATTGAACACATTTTGGAGTCCAAAATGTGTAAAATGTACATTGAATGTATGTATGCAAAATGTTTTCAACGTGATGCTTCTTTTGGTAACGGCACATAATTGTTGATTTTTGTCCTTTACCACTCATCACTTTTGACTTATCATGATTTGCAGCTTAATCACTCTGTTTTGCTACACATTCTGGTGTCTGTGTCTCAGTGAATGACTCATCTGTGCCGCTGTCCCAGCTGCCTCCTCAGTGTGGCTACTCCCTGCAGACCACATGGAGAGACCTCAGTCTCGTGGCGAGCTACAGTGCTTGTCATGTCACACTGGAGGTACACATCTCGGATACTGTTCTTCATATTTGGGGGGGAAAAAACTGCAATGCAAATTTACTCCTCATGGCTCTCTGAGTCTTGGAGGATTTTCGAGGGTCATATTTTGAAGAAATGAAATGGGGTGATCCAACTCCTGCTCGGCATCTGTTTTGTTGTTGTCGCAACAGCAGTGTCACTGTGTACAGCTCTCTTTTTTTTTTTTTTGGTGGCTTGACTCAAAGTGCTACATTTTTGTGGATCTTAATTATACATACATGTTGGAATGGAGTGGAGTCAAATGTTTTTGGTCACACCAGTACGGGTTGTAAAATATGCTGTTGGCACATTCAGGGTGACAACTATGTGCTGCCTCTGCTGTGGAGGGGAACTCCAGCTAAGGTTTCCTGCCCGGCCTCTCAAGCTGTGCCTAGGAGCGCAGACCCTCCCACCATCTGCTGCGCCCCCTACGGTGTGACAGTCAAACTGCACGAGGTATCTGCTGTGGAAGAGTTGGGGTTAAACGGCAAGTACAGAAACTGACACTTTCTGCTCTTTGAATGTGCGGCTCTCTGGAGTTAAAAAAAAAAAAAAAAAGGTGTTATAACGTATATCGAATTTTTGTATGTGTCTGTATTTTTGCAACAGTGAGGGGAGAATGGACCCCTCTGGTGACATTGGCTGAGCAGTGTGGCTACACTATAGAGACACAAGATGGAGACGTTGTCATCACCGCTCCATTCATCACCTGTGGCGTTACAGTGCAGGTAATGCATTTCGCAGATGGAAATTGGTCAAACGTTTAAATGTCCTCAAAATCCAGACTGAAACTTTTTCTGTAGCAGATTTTTATATGGTGGATGAGCAGAGTTTTATTTGAGAGTAACACAAAAGGAGTGAATCTGTAAAACACAAGGTCATCACGTAAACTACAGTCGTGCTAATAAAACGCAAATCAAATAATTTACACCTCAATAAACTTATTGGAGCAGAAACACTGACAGTTAATGTGAGATACAATTTTGAGATGATGCATATTTATCCTCTATACAGAATCGTTTATAAATGCATTTACCAGCATACCAGTGGAAAATGACTAATATTAAAATAATGAATATGCCCATTAATTTTTCAGCATAAAAACTGCACAAGCCTACTAAATGACATTTACATTTTCGCCATTACTTGTAAGTAGTTCAGTCGTGTTTTCCAGGAGTATGTAATTCAAAGACTAGATTGCCGTTTTTGTTGCATGCCTTCCTAAAAAGACTGTTGGTGACGAGGTTTGTTTTACTTGTAGGATGGAAAATACAGCTTTTCTCTTCAAGTGGGGGACAATATCTTCACTCTGGCCTGTCCTGTCACTCCCTCTGAGGATCACTCGCTTGCTGAAAATCCGTCCGGAGTGGGAGATGACAAAAGGCCGAATCCCCCGGGCACGTTACCTTGGAGTCCACCTTTCTACCTGGCTCCACCTCACTATCCCCACCCGGTGAATCGCCACGACATTCCGGGTCAGAGCTTGAATACTCCATACAGCCCCCCGATGGGCACATCCTCAGCTCCCCAACACACAGGTGGCGCACATCCTTTTGCTCCCGATTCATCCCAGGCTGAAGAGCAGACCTACATCTCCCACCAGGTTCCCATGCTGGAGTCTCATAACTGTAATGGTGTCCACAGCTCTCCTGCTTCCGAAAGAAGGAACGAGGATTTGATTCCGCTCCATGCAGATCTGCACCAAAGGCCTGAAACTCCAGCCTTGGGTTTCTCCGGGGGGCAAAGTGCTGCACAGTTCTTTTCCTTGGACACGGATGTTCCAGTTCAGGCGGGAGTTCCTCCTTTCCAGCCCTTGACCGACGCCTTCAGCCAGTACTATCACTACTATCACGACCCAAAAATCCCTCCTCCTGATCCACCTCGGGATCCGAACCCAGCCCTCAAGGCTTTCTCTGAAATCCGTCCACATTTTCCTGAATCTGCAGCATGGCACCATGAAAACCACCAGCCTGGGGGTCAGACCAGAGTCTACCATTCCCACTTCTTTTCTAAAGATCCGTATTCCGCAAGGGACGAGGCGAAACAGTTGGCACTGCACATTTCTGAAACGATTCCAAAACCACATTTCCCCGCTTTCCCTGAAAACGTAAAGTTGACGGCCTTCGACCTCTCAGAATCGCCCGATATTCGAGAGGAAATCAACTTGCCGTCTTTTGGACGTCAACCATCCTCGGATGAAACATCACCGTCTAAAACATACAGCCCAGAGTTCAGTCGGTCACTTGCCTCTGCCGTTGTTGGCGGCAAGGCCGAGGAGAAGCCGTCTAGACTGGAGATCGTAAGAGACAAACCTCCTGCTTTCCCGGATCTGTCTCCCAGTCACCATCTCCCTCAGTACCCACATTATTACGTCCTTTATTATCCATACCATCAGATGTACCATCCTGGGAGTGTCCTTGCTGCAGACGGTCTCCTCTCGACTTTATCCAAAGACCCTTCAAAACTTCCGCCTCGGATACTTTCCTCCTCTTCATCGCAGGATTCATCATTTGAGAAACTTCCAATCACCGCTGTGCCTCAAGGCCCGCCGTCTCCTTACTTGTATCGTTACCATGACTACTACATGTCTAAAGCGGACAATGACAAACGGGAAGCGCATCCAGCAGGAGCTGCAAACTCAGGCAATGGTGTGCAGCGACGCGCTGCAGTTTCAGGCTCTGGGCTCCGTCCTGATGGCAGTGAGGAACATGAAGTCAATGGAAAAGCCTTGGAGGAGAAGTCAGGTGAGAGAGTGAGATAGAAAATGGCTGTTTAAGCTTTAACAAATGTGCAATCCCGCTAACATTGTATTGCATTACTCATGTAACAGTACTTCAAAAAAGATTATTGGCCACAAATCTTAATAGCTGCATGAAATCAAAGGCAGACTGATGAACTTTGAACTCTGCAAGGATCCAAAAACTGCTCCGTCAGGCTACCTGAGGGCTTTCAGTATTTGCTCGGTCTGGTTTCCTGCTCCTAACATTGAACACATTGTATTGATTTGTATGCATTCACTAATATATTCCTCTTCCTCTGTCTAAGCTAGTGCGGGATATCTTTTCCTGTATCTCTCCCTTTGCTTCCTGCCCTGTGTCTGAACTTTGTGCATCATCAGATTCATGTGTGATGGCCAACAAGTTATTTCCGTTAAGCAACGGCATGGTCTAAAGATGAATCAGATGTTCCGTTCACTGGCGTTATCTGGCACGGTTGATGACGTGAAAGCGAGCGTTGCACTTCATGTTCAACAAACGAGTGATTTTTAAACACCTGCACAGAAGCAGCTCTAGGTAACTTTTCGACCATAATATTCTGATTCCAAACTCAGTAAAGTGGTAGATAAACGATTAACAGGATCAATGGTGCCGCCTCGGCAGCGAGAGGGGGGTTGTGCTGGCTGTAACTGCACTGCGTGACTTTCAAGCGCGACCCGACACGCCGGACGGACCACTTTACAGCAACGTCGCACGTTTATTTAGAGGCGGTCTTACATACTACTGTTACAAATACATAAGATTGTAAAATGACGGAATGGAACCCAATAAGTGACCTCGATGAAAGACGAAGTAATCAAAGTGTTGAACGTTTGCTACGACGTTATTGTCGTAGCAAACTCGTAGCGAGCTCGAGTTACCTAGAGCTGCTTTAAGAGGAATTGGAATTCATTTGGCTATCTCATGCTAGCAAAGAGACCCTCCAACTTTTAAACATGGATGACAGATGCAACCAGTCATTTCAACTTCTGAACTCTTCTTTAGTCATCTCTGTATATGTATGTGTGTGTGTGTGTGTGTGTGTGTCTGTCTATCTCGATATCCATCTATCTCCATCTAGATAGATTTTTTTCAAAGTAACATTTACATTTCTGTGTGTATTTAAAAAAAAACAAAAAAACTCAACAGGGTGGCAGTTATTCTTTGGGGTGCCAGACTCTGTGCAAGAGGCAACACCCCCAGCTCGCACTCCTGAGGCCAGTAATGTGTCGTGCATGCTGCACAAGCTGATCTCTGACCCCAACATCTACATGGTCCCACTGGGGAGCTGTGGAAGAGGCCAATATGTAAGGCGCAATTCTCGCTCTCAAAATTGAAGCTCTATCAATGTGATGTTGAATATCTTTTTTTTTTTTGCTGCCGTTTGTTCCTGAAAGTGGATCAAAGGATGTTTAACATGACGGAGCAGACTTCTTTCGCTCTCGCTGTCATCCCTTTTAGGTAGCGGTTCGTCTTTTGGACGGCCCTGTTGGAAATTCTCTTCAAGTCGTTGGCTCCGTGTCCGAGAGCCCCGCTAAGTACGTCGAAGCACAAACATCGTGCAGTTCTATTCGCTTGATTTATGCTGGTGGAGATGCATCACTGTAGTCTGAGCTCAGAGTCCAGATGCCACATGACTGAGAGTGTATGAATGTCGTGTGGCATAGCAGAAGAACGACTAAAACCGACTGGTCCGAGTGAGTGGGTCTCAGTTTGTCTCCAGGTTTGTACACCGACTCTCTGTGCTGATCTGCAGGTTGATGGCAGACTTTAGTTCTTCTACAAGCTCTCCAGAAGAAACGAGTCTCCCTGCGACGCCTCCCGCCCGGCTTCAGCCCTCAGCAGCCGTGGCTACTGTGCAGCTGAGAATTGCCACAGGTATATTTTTGTATGTTCCCTAAAAAAAAAAAGGAAAATAAAACTTTCAGCTTGTAGATGTTTAATTTGATTATGTTTCTGAACTGATTTCTTTCTTTCCTCCTTTCTTTCTTTCTTTCTTTCTTTCTTTGTTTCTTTGTTTCTTTCTTTCAGATGAGTCTTTCAGCAGCTTTCACCCTGAGGCTCACCTGCCGCTAAGCCTCATTCAGGGTAGACCGGTGTATCTGGAAGTCAGCCTTCCCGAACCCCCAGAGCCTGACCCGGTGCTGTTGGTTCACTCCTGCATAGCCTACACTCAAACCCACTGGATGCCTGTGTATGATGGGTGTGTTTATTTAAAAAAAAAAACACTAAACTGACTCAGTGTTTGGCAGCTCCACCAAGCACATTAAACACAGGATAGGAACTAAGCCAGGATTACCGTATTTGTCTACATTTCTTTCCCACATTAGATCAGTCGTTCGTTGCCGACTCCACCTGAGTGTTGCATTAGTCACAGACGTCAAACCTTTCAGAGTCGACTCATTTTTGCTCATAACGGCAATCTTAAGTGTTTCTCAATGCTTTTGTTTTCTTTGGTGCTCAGTTGTTCCAGCGGAGGGGAATCTTGGCTGCGTCCTTCCTTGCATTCGTACCATATTCTGAGGATTGTGGTCTCCAGTTTCCTGCCCCCGCCCTCAGACGGCCCCGCAACCATGACTGAAGGAGGGTACGGCCACCCGGAGGACCCAGAGGTACCCCCCAACCCCCACCCCCAACTGCAGCCTGTCACTTCTGCTCTTTCAGCTTCAGGATGTTCCAAACAATTTGGCACCTTTTCAAAAAAAAAAAAAAGACATTGATGCAGTTTTTAGGAAATGTGTTCTTCTTCCTCTCCTCAGATCTTCTTCCTGTGTCTGACAGAAGTGTGCTCTGCTGCAGCTGGTGAATGCACCCAAAGCTGCATCAATGGTAAGTCGAGGTGGAGACATTTGCCACGCCTATGTTTATAAGAATAACACCGCAGCATCTCAAACATTGAAATTTGTTGGGGCAAAAAAAATATATTTTTTTTTTCTAAAAGTCAAGTAGTCTTTATTTTGGCTCCTCCCTTCAGGGGTCCTCACACCCAATCATCTGAGCCTATCTAACCCTCTCTATATTACATGACTGTATTGTGTACACGCACTCTCTCACACAGAGAGTCCTGGTAATAGGGTTTGCAGACGTGTCTGCAGCCACACCTGTTGGAACACAAAGATTTTTCCGCAAATATTTAATATTTGAGACTGTGTAAAAAAAAAAAAAAAAAAGTTAAAATTGTCTGGAAACCTGTATTTAGAGTCATACAGACACATCTTTATTCATGTATTCTATCATAATAACCTATGTTTAGTATTTGCATTCACTTGAGATTAGACTTTTTTTGTTTTTGTCCATTGCCCAGTAATTCCATCACCTCACTTCACTTTCCTACATGATTCCAAACGGCGTCGTTCAACAAAACAATCTACCAAATGAAACTACGGAACAAAAGTTTACACAAAGCTTTAAAGACGCAAAGTGAGACTGTGCATGATGTGTTCTTTTTCCCTTCCTAGGTCCCGTCACTGTCATGTGGTCAATGCAATAAAGACTTTGTACACAGCTGCACTCTCTCTTTCTGGCTTCTTGGCAACATTAAACACAGCTCCATACAATCAACTGTGTATAAATGTGTGTTTTTGGACACAGTCTGTCTACAGCAGTGTATAAGTCTATGTTTGAATACTGGCACGTAAAAGGCTTCAAGTACCGAGCTTGTCCGCTTGCACATAGCGGTCAACTCCTTTCCCAGTGAAGTTTATCATAAACCTGTCTGGGTCGTCTCGCATAATCTGTGAAATGTTGCTGTTTGACACCTGCGTCGTGGTGATACACCTGCCATACCTGGATGTGCTTTTCTATGGTTTCCAGGTGGCCTGTCTGCACTTCAGAGGCTCCCTGCTACTTCCTGGAGAGTCCCAAGTGGAAAAAGCTGGTTGGTTGAACAACAGTCGCACACGCACGACCACCCTTTTACTGTACACGGTATATTGAATGGTCAGGTGCCGCGCAGTCCTCACTTAAAATCACTGAAGTTTAGCATGAATTTGCTCAAACGTTTGCAGACGGTGTTGACAAAAAAAAAAAAAAAATCTTTTAGAAGCACATAGGAGTGCAGTAGGTTCTGTTCAACTATGCCACTATGTTCTAACTTCAGTCAGGATTCAACACATAAGGTGACACGAGTTCTGTTGGTAAAAGGCTTGCATTTAAGCTTTGCGGGTGAGAATTACTTAAAAATGAGACGAGTCTGCAGCTCGTGGAGAAAATTTTCATCTTTTAAAACGAGGAACGCCGTTGGAGTCGGAATCTGGCCACGAAGCGCAATTTGGGTGAAACAGAATCAACAAACACCCACGCTGAGGTCAATGGACACCGATTGCACGGCTGTGTTTTGCAAACATTTAATTCCCAGCGTGAAACCGAAGGAAGTTTTTAATAACTCGAACGCCGTCTGGCCACATGGGCTCAGCTCGGCATTTTTCCCCCAAAAGGGGGCGCTGTGCTGCAATAGCGATTTCAAATCGGAATAGATCGTCGTAGATTTTTGGACAAACGTCTGGAAACCGATGTGTTCAGTCGGAGAGGCCAACGTTACAGTGTGTTGATGAATTGAGAAGAAGTGTATGTCCAGATAGCAACTTTGATTATTTACATGCTCATGATGACATTTATTTTATTTACGCACATTTATAAGAAAAAGAAAAAGTCAAAAATGGTAGCATTCACCTTTTGCATGTGACAGACAACGCACGGTTCTGGACCCGGAAGCCGATTCTAATCTAGGTTGCAGTGCGTTTGGTAAAGTTTGACACACGAGGGCATCTTTGTTGTAGTAACGGTAATGAAACACTAGAGGGCTCCGTTCGCCTGCCTATGAGTTGAACGTTTCACTGGCCTCTTCGCTGATTTAAAGCGTTATTCCTCAACAGTCAGTATGTTTTTTTGTTTTGTTTTTTACAAACCCTCAGTGCGTTTCTTTTTTCAGGATAACAAATCCTATTGACTTGGGATTATTATTATTATTATTATTTTTTAAACCAACTCAACAGGAATCAAAATTACTGTCCCATATCAACAGGAAGCAAATGTTTAGCAGCCGAACATCAGTCTCATTCTCTCTCTGTTTAATTTGCCTCGGTGTAATTGAAGAAAAGCAGCCACGTGCACAAACAAACCCGGTGTGCATGACATTGGGAGCGTCTTGCTTAATGACTATAGATCAGCTGTGCGTTGAGCCCCCCCGCCCCCCTGCAGCTCGAAAGGTCAGCATCGACCCTCGGCGCGGCGTTCATTGATTTCCCACCCAAAACTTGTTTGGCTGATGACTCATCGATCGCGGCGGAGAACGTGGGTCGGGCGATGGCGGCTCGGGAGGCTATTTATAAAACTGATTATCTCATTAGTCATAATTGGCGTGATCACGGTGGAGTCGTTGTCATCCCATAGCATCGGGCGCTTTGATGTAGCGCTAGCATTCCCAGTGTTTCACCCCTGGGCCATATGGTCATCTCATGGGAATGTGACTTATTGTTATTTCTTCAAATATTCTCTCCACACATATTAAAAAAAAAATAAACCCTCTTGATCTGGTTATCTGAGGCCCATGACGGGAAGGTGAGCGAAACTGAATTGATGATCTGGGGGCTGAGTATAGCTATTAACGTTTTTTGTTTTTTTTTATAAATAAAGATTGTGTTGCAGGGTATAGACGGTGTTTACTGAGCATCTCCCTGCAGCTAAATCGGACTAGTTGACAAAGCGGAGTCTCTCTGATGCTGTTTCTTGGACAGCATTTTGCATTTTGAAGCCTCCTTTCATGACACACATGGTTAAATTTGTCCTGTGATGATATAAAGGTTTCATTCAATACAATTTGATTTCTTGACTGGCCGATAGAATCTTGATTTTTGCACCGATAGTGTTTAGCAACAGCGCTAACAGGATGAACTTCCACAGTCTCGTGCTAACAGCTGTTTTGATTGAGGGGAATTTGGTTTAACCAAAGATCATTTAGGAGCGTAATTTTTTCAAACACACAGTGTTGCACCACACGGTGGTAAAGGCTGGAACTGCATTGGCAAGAGTGCAGGTGGTTGCAGGAGTTCCAGGCGTCCTGCTCGGCACTCCTGCAGCGCACAGCATGTCCGCGCGGGCGCTACACAAGCCGGGCTGTGTCGGACATTTCATCCCGGAGTGGACGTCACCGCCTCCAAATTTAAATCCCCAGCATTTCCTCTGGTGTCTCCGGCGCTCTTTCTCTCCACGGGGGGCCGGGGTGGGGGTTGGGGAGGGGTCGGTAGCCCTCCCAGACAGAACGCCTGGCTGTCGCTGCGGTGCTCTCCGCACGCATCGCTAGCTCCACAGGGCCACAGGGTGTTCTCGACAGTCTGTCTGTGTGTGTGTGGGGGGGTGGGAGGGTGAGAGACGTTATGCATTCTCATTACGTAACTGATAAAAAGAAGCAGAGTTGGACAAAGTCACCGGAGTTGAGTCTGTGGGAAAAGGAGACTGAAACTCTGCTGAAGTGTCAAACACGTGTTTCTGTTTACTGTGCTCGTTAGCTGAACCCAGCAGTGCAGCATTACTGCATAAAGAATGTTCACTTATATACCAATATACATGTTTTGTTTTTTTTTCTAAAGTCCTACCACCAACTCTGCCTTATGATTATTGAGGCTTCAGGCAGGTTTTCCAAGATTGAATGATACAATGCCACTTCCTACGGAATTCACTTTGGTAGCCTACTTCACCTCCAGTTTGAGCTGTGCAGGCCTTACAAAGGCTGTCGTCGCTCTTTCGCTCCTCCCCTTGGCTCACCTTGTGATTGGCCAGCCGCTCACTGCTAGCGCTAGAAGATGGCTAGTGGCTCTCATGCGGCGACACCACGTCCAAACAAAGTCTGCCGAGGCGTCAGCGTGATGATCGGGTCGACTCGCGACGTAGAAAGTCACGCAGAAGCTGAACGTCTCAGCTCAGCTCAGCTCAGCTCAGCTCATCGAAACAGAGCAAAATGCTCCGTCGATGTGTCAGCTGGTTCGCCAGTAATGCAAGAAGGCACGTTAAGCACCTGGGGAAAGTTTTTTTTTTTTTTCATGTAATAGGAGCCCATTAAAACAATAAAAAAAAAAAAGCAAAAAGGTGAAGAGTGGTGGTGTTGATGAAAGGAAGGCAAGGCCCAAACAGTGGAACCATGTGTGAGGTGAGCTGAGCCCTTCGGCTGCTGCTGCTGCTGCTGCTCGTTAGGCTTCATTTCCTCGCACACCAGACAACCTGCACACGCAGCTGCACATGCTAGGTTTGTTGACACTGGTGTGTGTGTGCGCAGTCTCTCTCTCTCTCTCTCTCTCCCACACACACACACACACACCTTGAGCACGTCCCCTCCCGTGACCCATTTTTAGCCTCGCCTCATTGTGTCACATAGAATAAGAATTATGTCTCCGTCCAGCAGACTCGAGGGAACTTTTTTTGTTGTTGTCGTTGTCACTAATTCCGCTCCTGTTAACGTGCAGGAGAGACGCCGTTGTGGAAACAAAGTGTCAACCCTCAAGTGTGACATCTGTGGAAGTGAGTCTATAAAGGGCAGCTTGCTTATTTATTTATTCGCCAGCGGAGTCACAAACTTTCTAGTGGGCGGTAGAGGGCACAAAGTTTTTGAAAAATAAGTAAAGTACCGACTGCAATTATATTATGTTATTCCTCCTCCCCAGCCTGGCGCACACACACACACACACACACACACACACACACACACACACACACACACACTCTCCCTCAGTCATTTGAGGTCAGGAGAAGAACTTCAAGAAAGTTTTCTGATGATCCGCCTCCTCATTGCTCCCTGTTTTTATTTTTTTGCTCTTTCCACCCTCTCCTAACCCATTTTTAGCCTCGCGTCGGACACCGGCAGTCGTCTAAGTGCCTTCTGTGCACTTCGGTGAGTGGCGCACACTGACTTTAATTGTGCCTCTGCGCTGAAAAAAAAAGAAAAAGAAAACAGCTGTCTGCCGCTCGCAGGAGCTCGCCGCTAATGAGCGTCTGCGAGCGGCTCGGCGAGGCCACGTTGCGAGATCTCTTTGCAGAAACGCAGCTTTAAATGCATCTTTTTTTTTGTCCATTTATGGTCCCTTTGTCGCCGCTGGACATGTCAGACTCGTGAAGTCCCTGCAATTCAGAGGCGTTTGCATCTCTGCGTTAATGAAAATCAACATAAGAAGAATGAAGTATTTTAAAAATGTTGCCACAGCGGCTGAAATCACTTGTATTTGACTCTCCATTGAAAAAGTGCTTTATTTGATTGGCAGTTTAAGGTTGAAGATCCTGCTTCAATTCTTCACGCGCTATAAAAACCAGTATCGCCGCCGCATTTGCTATAATAACCGAGTTCATTCTTTTAAATATCTGCCTCATGCACGTCACATTAGATTTGCCCAGTTGCGTAACGCAGTGGATCGCACGCACGGTCATTCCACTTCCCCTCTACTTTGCACCCGACTGCCGAGAGTCCCCCCCCCCCCCGAGTGCTCACTGGCCCGTGGCTCTGTCGTTTCCACCTCTCCTTCTTCTTTACTTTACTTTGCCGTTTTCCTCCTCCGCCCCTCTGACTTTATCTCTCATTAGCGTCCCCGGCTCGACGCGGCGCTCCGAGGGAGCCGGGGGGGCGACGGCCGAGGCCGGGATACGCCGGGAACGGCCTATCGAGGCAGCTGACCTGTTTCACTCTCCTCTCCTGCGCTTTTTCCCCCCTCCGTCGTCGCTGTCCGCTTCCATCGCTCCGCTGGCGTCGTCTCTTCCCGTCCTTCACTTCCTGACTCAAAGAGAGCCGGTGTCCTCGCGTGCGCACGCGCAGGTCTGCCATTTATTCAAATGTCCCTTGGAATTACATAAGGACGTGGCCGCAAGCCGCGTCTATTTATACATCTGCCGCTCCGCTCACGCCACCGCTCTCCCTGTTTTGTTTTTCTCCGCTGTCTGACACGACGGCCCCTCTGTCCGCCAGTCACTCGTCCACTCGGCGGCGGCAAAACACGACTCTTAATGCCTGAACTGCAAAGAATCAATGTCCGTGCCGACCTCCGTGAACCACTTAATCCACCGATTGAAGTTGTGTCAGCTGTGCTGGACGTGGAACCTTATAATTAAGGGCGTCATATTGAATGAACTTTGGCTTTATTATTCATTTTAAATAAACCACAATTTGACCGTTGTTTCCTTGCATTCAAAGTCGACCAATCGCATTTGTTTTTTCAGCTAGTTCAGGGAGTTGGTAGCTAGCTAGCTAGGTAGCTTGATGGGGCTTGTCTCAGTTCAGCTCAGGTGCAAGCAGTGGAATTTGATGCGTCCATAGTGTTTCAAACTCGAGCGTAAGTCTTCTGGGAGTTGAAGGAAATCCTATCCAGCTCTGATAGAAGCACCACCACCACAGCAGCAGCAGTGCCTTTGTCTTCTGAGGGATTTAAAGACAGCTTGCAGCCCTCATTTTTTTTTTCTCGTTTTTGTTTTTGTATTCCCATGGCTAAACAAACCGTTGAAAAAAGACCAGCGCTTTTCGAAATGGATCGCTGACACTTAAAATCTTCACTGCCAGAAAGATGTTTGGATGTTGAGTTCAAATTCCTCAACTCTCAAATACACTCCGTCTCTCTCACAACCCTCTTTTTCTGATTCGGCGGTGGCGACCGGCAACATTAGCAGTAGCGCGCGTGTGGTGGCGTGTTGGATGCACTGAGAAGGATGCACTGACCATAAACGGGTCAGAGCTGCACACTGACTAAAAAATGATGCACTGCCTCTGAACTGAACCACCTCAAATCCCTCAGCTGATTAATTCTCAGGCAGCATCTTCTGTCTATATTTATTGCACAAAGCTACCTATTTTAAATCCTTTTTTTTCCACATACTTCAAAAAAGACACAGGCAGAGATGGACAAGTGTGACTCGTATCAACCTATGAACGCTTTGCCGTCCGTTTCTGCGGAGAAGTAAAAGTCGGTGATGGTTGTCAATTCACACCAGAGGTCCACATTTTCGCAGACCGAGCCAACAGCAAGTAGGAGACACACACCTTGACCATGGGTCTAAATATAGACGCATACACCCACACACAGTGTGACCCTCAGATCGTGAGGAGCCTCCTCGAAAAGCTGCTCCAGCGCCGAAGCCCACGCAGATAAACCCACTCGCTGACACACTTCCCTCGGCCTCGGCCCGCTGACGAAGGGAACCTCGCTTCCATCTCCCGGTGCACGTGCACACTCGTGTACACGCCGAGAGGAGGCCGAGTTCGAGTCGGGGTGCGCGGGTGGGTGGAGTTCACCCGACCGAATCTGGCACGAGCGGCCTCTCGAAAGCTAAAATTGCTTCCAAAGTGAATCTCTGAGGCACGCCGCCGCCGCTGCACGCGGACGAGAACTCTTAAGTTGTGGCGAAAAAGTTGTGTCCAAACCCGGAGCGGCTTGATTTTGGGGCCATGTGGACGTTCTGCTGCCTGCAGATCCCCCCTCCCCCCCCTACCCCTCCTGTGAGAAAATCGGCCGCTGTTTTATCCAGCAGAGAAACGGAGCAATGGCAGCATGTCCCCTGGCATCGCCTTAATTAAATGTAGAACCTCTATTTGGTTACTTCATGTGGCTTTTGAGAGTTAAAACCCGCCTGCTCTCCTCTAAAACCAAGCTGGAAAAAAAAAAAAAAAAGCTTCAACATCAAAAGCAGTAGGACGGACCCGTGCTGTGTCAAAAAATAGAGCCTGTGTGATGAAAGGTCTAATAAATTGCAAGGAAAAAATGGTTTCTTTCTATTAGAAGTTAGCAGACTTTGATTGTATTAATAAAGTGGAGTCAGTGATGTAAGGCCTGAATATCTAACTTGTGTTCCAACTGCAATCCTGGAACTTGTAGATAGCATGTGAATAATGTATCTATCTATCTAGCTAGCTGGCTAGATAGATAAACTACACTGTTGCAGCACTGAAAAACAGTACAAAAAAATAAACTATACTGTAGTTAAAAATACCACTCAAATCAATATATGTACAACAAACAACCACAAGTTGTTTGTTTCCTATACGAGTAAGTTGTTGTAAGTGTTGTATGTACCCAGAGTCTGCAGGCACATGGCCAGATTCGCATTGTTAGCCGTCCAGGTAGAATGAATGAACTATCTGTTGCCTCGTGATGAGGTACAGTAGGAACAATGTTTAATGGGTGTAAAGTAATAGTACTTGCAGTGTAATGTGTCTGTGATGATATTGATCAAGACGCTCGGTGCTGCCGCATTCACAATGACTGTTTAACTGCCGCCGCTAACCTGGTACACCACGAAGTGCATCAGTCATTTGTTTTTTTAGGTGTTTACTCGCCTAAGTTAGCTAACCTACTGACAAGAGAGTAGCGGGTAAAAAGTCGAACTAATCAAAGTAAAATCCAGCTGTTGGAGAGCATGAATTAGTTCAGGAGGACTTGAGATGTTCCGTTTCCTCGGTTGTAGCTGTCACCGATTAAGGCATATTGAGACGCATTAACGCCGTCGATGTGGGACCACGTTGAACAGATTTGAAATATTCATCGGCGCGTCAATTTGACACTACGTCACAGAATGTGGTGACTGAGAGAGTAACGGTAAGATAAATCTGTGAACTTCCTGCTGCTCCCCGTCCTGCTTCATCACACCGAGCCCGGGCACGGAATTCCAAGGCTGGGCTGAGTTATTGCAGTTTGTCTCCCAAAAGTCAAAGCACCCCCGAGGGGCCGTGACGGCGTAAATGTTGTTGAGAGTAATTAGTTCATTTAAATTCACAGCAGCCCCGCTGACACGTGCAGCTGGGAGGCAGATGCCCTTTTCATGTTGCCTCTTTTAAGACTCTGGCAGCCGGGGGAAGGTGACTCGGAACTGGGAAAGCTCCCCGCCAACGAGCTGCCACCTCCGACGCACACAACGAGGAGCGCTGGACGAGGGCCTTGTTTAAACCGTCCCGGGCGCACAGTGTGACGGCCGGGCAACGCTGCAGTGCAGTCAGCTCGTGCAGTTGCCTTCAACTCTTTTAGTCGCGTTTGAAGTCCAGGTGCACCTCCTCAGGGCTCCGCTGCCGCTCACTCAGCAGCCTCTTTGTCTTGTGGAGAGACTTTTATTTCCTTTCCTACCAGAACCCATGTGCCTCCAATTTCAGTCGGTGCCAGGCCCCCATTAACGACTCTGTTTAACCAAATTAAAACAAGAGTTCACATCTTTAACTGAGGCTCATTCATTCATTCATTCATTTATTTTCGATGCTGCTAACCTGGCAACCCAAATGGAATGTAACCCCCACATCTCGGGTGTGTTGCACGTGTCCATGTGGGGAGAGAGCCACAGGTGGAACTTAAGGAAATACTCAAGTAGATTTTTCAGGTATCTGTGTTTTACTACGAGTAGTATTATTGAGTTTTACTTTTACTTCTTAAATTTCTAAACAAATATCTGTACTTGCTACTCCTTACATCGGGAAAAAAAAAAAAAGACGTCCTTGTTACGTTTTGGTTAAAAGATAGAAGTTCTGATTCACTGAACGTGATTCGCTTATTCATTGTCGTTGTCGCCGCCGCTTTAAGTGGAGCAATTTGAACTATGCTGTTGTGTTGTGGGATAGGGAGATTATTTTAGAGTACCTGGGCTTTGGGGTCACTGCTCAGTACTTTTTTCAGTACAGAATGTAGAAAATAACATTTGTTGATGTTATTAAGAGTGTAAACATCCAATAATGGCTCACTGGACATAACTGTTACTGATTGCTGCTTGGTTTTGCAAACAGTTAATTGAATTGAGCGGTAATTATTCTGTCACAACTTCTTTCAGCAGAATTATCAACCAATGTATCGTTTCATTACTGGATTTTTAAAATGTATTTTTATTTTTTTACTTTTTAGTGCAGTACGTTTCAGAACCTGTACTTTCTTACTTTAACTTAAGTAAAGGACTTCAATCAGTACTTTCACTTTAGCTAGAGTATATATATATATTTCTTTTACACAAGTATCCATACTTTTACTTACTTAGTACAGATTGTGAATACTTTTGTCCCTTCTGCAGAGAGTCCGCGTGAAAGCTTTTGAAAATGGGAATTTCGTGGAGGAAGATGAAGGACGATCTTTCAGCCCATCAGATTATTTCACTGCCAGTTCGGCCGGGCGACAACAGCTCGAGGCTTCCCGTTACGTTAGAAATGAGGTGTTGGATGTTTTCTCGCCGCAATCAGGAGGAAAAAGCGAAAACATCTCTCCCATGCTGGGTTCTTCTTTTAATGCAAAACTACCATCAATTCCTGACACTAACTGACTAATCTCCAGAGCGGCAGCTCGACTGACTCGCGCCGCACAGATGTGAAATGATGTCAAGCGGTCGGTGGGAAAAGCTGTATTACCAGCTGCTTTTGATATTCAAATTCACATTTTCTTTCCCCGAGTGCAACTCGTCCGCATGTAAATCACAGGCTTCCTCCGCCTTCAAAGACTTCCAAGAGGTCTCTTGCAGACCTCGGTTGCGGCGGGGCTGAAGGATAATTGGGTGCCGGCTAGTTTGGAAAAGATGCTGTGATGCTGGTTAACGTCTGATTAATTGAAAATGTATTACACAAAAAAAAAAAAACTTTAATGGGTCGTCCGTCCTGCTCCGTATCTATTTAGCAGCTCATTATCTAAGCCAGAGTTGCTGTTTTTAGCGCCTTTGAGAGGGGCCGCCTCCTTCGAGGGCTGCTTTTGTAGGTCAGAAGCGTCACGTTTCTGCACAGCGAGACTCTTGGTGACCCGGCGTATCCCAAAATGCATCGCATACCAATAGGGTGGAGTGACAGCAGGTGGGAACAAGCTGCTGGCTCCAGTCACGACGTACCCGTTGATGATGCTCACATGTGCATGTACATTTTGGTACAATGTTCACAGCTAACGGGCCAATTGTGACGCAATGAAGGCGAGTTGCTTCAAAGTTGAGCGTCGGTGAGCAAAAAGAGGAAACATCGGGGCGCGGTGACGGATCGTCGACGTCAGAGCATGTCGCTATCGTGCTAGCAAGTTCATGAACAGACCGCTAGCACGATAGCATCTCTGAAGGCGTGCGACCTGGAAGCACTGCAGATGCAATTGTGTGCAATTCCTAAAGGATCTGGAATGTGTGGGCGGAGCCGTCCCGTGGTCTCGACCTCAGAAATGGGACGCGGCCGCCGTCTTCTGAATGGCCAACCGTCAACATAGTAGGAAACGGTTCTCTTGGAGAACGTCTCCATGCTTTTGGCAATTAGAATAATTAAAATCTGATTTGGTCGCTCTTTGTTTTTCTTTCTTTCCCTGATTCACCTTCGCACGAATAAATCCAGTCTTTTAATTTGGAAGCTAAAACGATAAATCCCGCTCTGGGTAATGGACTTGCCGTGCGTTGACGCGCGGCCGACTGAAGCCTCCGAAACAATTTTGTCCTCGCCCTCGTTTTTTTCCTTCTGACACGCAATCAGAGAGTGCCTTGACTGAAACAACGCAAATGTCAGCCAGCGCCGATGTTTTAATGATTCCCCAAATTGGCAGCACGCTTCGCTCCGATTAAGCTGACTGTTTTTTCAAAAGAAAATAACGGCCCCCGAAGGGTAATTAAACTCCCCGCCGGCTTCGCTCGCCGTCTGTCTAAATGGAATCCTTAATCAACACGGTGTCGCATTAGCTACGGATTCAATCGTAACTGTAATTTGTCGTGGGTTTGCAATTAATAACGTGCGCCTGTTTTTTTTTTTGATTTTGTTTACACTCTGCCTCTCGAGCGCGCAGAGGAAGCTGCCTTGATTATTGAGCCGTGTTATTAATTCTTGATGTGACTGAGGAAATAACAAAAGGGGATTTCTGCAAAGGTCATTATTCTTCCCCTTATCAATTCCCCATGCTGTCTTTTATCCTGCTACTTCATTACGCATTCGCTGCCTTACTTCCTGTCTGGCCCCCGGTCACCCTTGGCACGGGATAACGCAACCAAAAAACACCTTGGACTTTTTGGTGTCCGCGGTGTGGCCCGGTGCATTCGCGGTAGCGGCGCTCACTAATTAGAAAGCTGTTAGCGTAAATGTTTTGGCCTCTGGGACTGGATCTAGCATTTGTTCCGTCTTGGTCTTAATTTCCTGCTGAGCCGTGATGCATGATGCCTTGTTATCTGGGCGTGGACACGAGGGAGCAGATTAGATTCTCAATGCCACCCCCCTCCCCCCACCCAAACCCTCCCCCAAACACTTTTTTTGTCTGTTCATGCCAATCTAACTTAAACGCTGTGGCAATCTTAGCACGAAATTGAATTATAGATTCCGAAACACAAAGAAACTCATCACCGTCTTTGTCGGAAGCTTAGTTGAGACGTTGACGGTCCAACAGAGTGTCAGATTCAGCAGCAAGATGGAGGAAAAGTGCGCCGTTTTCTAGAGGTCTGCAGAGGGTTTTGGTTCAACTTGTTGTGTAGATATAGAACAACAATAAGTGAGAGATCACATATGCGGTATGTGATGTAGAACATTTGTCACGATTAAATGAAAAAACAAAGAAAAGTGAAAACACGTTAATTGAAGGCTTGAAATTGAAAATGTAGAAAAGTAGAAGTTACGTGTTTTTCCAGTCATTGGCTTCCTGATTACAGGTCGCTGTTAGAGTGGCTGGCCGACTGAGAGCCAGCTGCAAACGTCGGGGTAGTGATCCAACTCGAGACTGCACACGCGCCTCTAAAAATGAAATAAATAATAACGCCATCCCCCAGGATGAGGTCAGAAGTTTATATTTCACAAGAGCTGAGCTCATCCTGTTCTCCAGGGGCGGGGGGAGGGGTTCGCCTGTGCTGGGGGGAGGAGGATTGGCGGGGGGGGGCGGGGGGGGGACATTCACGTGTCTGAATCAATGCTCTGCGGGATTGAGAAATCGTAAGATTTCGTCAGTACATTGGCATTTATCCGGTCGGCTTTGGCTCTTCCAGCGTTTGTCGCCGCTCGCTGGGAAACCACTGACATGAGAGCACGACGCCCTGCATTAGCGTGACATCATCCGGTGGAAGGATCCAAGTTAGGACTTTGCCGCTGATACGAGCGCTCGGCTGGAACCGTCCGTCCCCGACCGGTCAGTCAGCTCAACCCAAACCACAAAAAAAGCCATAAACACGTCAGGCGAAAACATTTTTTTTTATTGCTGATAACGCTACAGCACAGCTGTGTTCGCGTGCTGACTCAGCGTGTTGCCATGGTAACGTGGCCACAGATCTTTTTCTTCTCCAAAAACATGAAATTCTACGATAAGACATTTTTTTTCTGTTCATTCCTAAAGGAAAAACATCTTGTTGTGATTATTTTTATTTCCACCCTCTTCTTTTTGAAGACGCCTGCACTCACACACACACACACACACACACACACACACACACACACACCGGTGGGACACATCTGCGTCCAGATCTGTCCCAGAGGACGTCTCCTCATCTCACAGCCCATGAAGCGCGGCTCATTAGAAATTTCTGCGAAAATGAGTAATCCCTTTAGCTGCCTGCGCAGGGAGCCATGTGGACGGTGACGCCACTGAGGTCAATGTATATTTAATCCTGTTTTCCAGAAGCAGGTTCTGGCTGCGTTGCCTCACAAAGGGCCCTTAATGGCCCCTAATGTCAGAGTGTCGGAGGCATTCACGTTCAGGACGATTTCACCTCCCTTTTTTTTTATTTTGCAGGCTGAGCCAATCAGTGCTGAAAGGAATGAATTTCCCTTTTGGAATAAGTTTTATCCTTTTCACAACAGCTTTGGGGCTAATGTAATGAGAAATCAAAACCTTCGAAATTTCTTGTTTGTTGTTCTCGGTAATAATAAATTTTTATGGGTAGGTGCTAATTAAATTGCCCAGAGGCAGTCAAACAGGGTCAGACTTTAATACTTCAGAAACAGTGGAGCTTCAGTCTCTAGTTTTTTTTTTTTTTTTTGGTTTAATTCATTCCATCATTTAATTCTGAGGTCAGAGAAATTAGATGACATAATAAAAACCGGCCACCTGCTGCCACCTCTTTCCCTCCTGGACTGACTTCCTGTACCCCCCCCCCCCCCCCCTCTCTTCCAATGCCTCTTTTTTTCCCCTCCACTCTCGGTCTTGTGCTCTGATGTCATCCCTATCAGAAAGCCACATGAACGGATGAGTTTCTGATGTGGCAAAGTGGGTCAGTGTCCCACGAGGGAAGCCCGCTATCTGGTATCACTTTTCATCGCATCCTTCCATTCCCTCCTCTCCTCCACCGCCCTTTGCTTCTAGAGCCGCTCGCATTGACGCTGCCGCTAATGCTAATTGCTTGCTCAGCTGTTTGCACTTTGTGAGACAATGCAATGCCCACCAGAATCGCTCTTTATGGGCTAGGAAAGTGTGTTGAGACATATTATTAACCTTGTAGATGTAAGTGTTTAAACGCGACTCATTGCTACCGCCGACCACTGATCGATGGCGCTTTGGTCTTTAACATTTCACTTGTCTTAAAATTGAATTAGCTTCCACTGGAAAAAAAAGCCTCCTCATCTGAGAAACCACAGAAGAAGACGCTCTTAGGTCTGAAAACAGTGGCTGCTGACAAAGACAACGTGGATGCTACTGTGCTAGTGGAAGCTGTATCCAAGCTGGACAGCAATTTCACATTAAAAGACGAGCAATGATCAACAACCGAAGGCTTTTCTCTTCGCACAAGTTTCCACTTTTCCCTCGAGTGCTTCCATGAAGAGTTAAATTGAAAAAAAAGAAAGAGAGAATAGTGGCTAGCTAGGACGCTAATAGTCATCGTTTGCACTAGCAAGAAGCCTTGAGATGCCTTAAGTAGTTTTATCACATCTGATTGGTCTGTTGCGAGTCTCCCCCTCCCCTTTCTAAACACTGCCTACGAGTTCCGATGGAGGAAACGTTGCACCTGTAACTGCAGAACAAAAATAAAATAACATTTGAAAGGTGATTAACTGACTATAATGTACACTATGTTTAATGTATTTAATTTATTTAACCTTTATTAATGTTTTATGCCTTATATGCAATAGCAATATATGCAACGATACTGTAAGTTCCGAGGCTCCCGTGAGTTCTGCGTCTCTCTCATGACCATCTGCAGATGTGCAAGATGTCATAATTATTAACGACGCGACGCAGTCATTTAAATGTCAAACACTTAAAAAAGTTTTTACGGCGTTAATGACGACTGTGGCGATCAATGATACGTTTGTTTTAACACCCTGTCTCTAGATGCCTTTGCACGTATGATTCCACACATTGTAAAAAAAATGGACACGCAAAAAAAAAAAAAATAATAGTAATAACCGTGATAATAAGATTAAACAAAAACCTAAGGAGGAAGTGGTCGGAGCGTCTGACAGCGATTAGCCGCGACATCTCTCCCCGCGAGAGAGAGCGAGCGAGCGAGCGAATTAAAGCGGATCACTCGTCGTCCCTCGGCGCGGCAGCACTGTGACATCAGAGAGGGGAGAGGATGAGAGCGCGGGGTCGGAAACGGGCGCAGATGGAGAGTCGGAGGGAGAGTAATTGATGAAGTGGGCGGAGTGATTCAGTGGGCTGCCGAGTGATGTGGCCGCCTCAGACAGAACGGCACCGCAGCCCCGGAAAGAAAAGTAGGAACGGAGACGGCAAAGTCGAGAAGAGTTTTTCTCGTCGTGGCTCCGCCCTCCTGATTTGATTTCCTGATTGGTGCCGGTCGAGACACACAGTTGCGCAACAGGTTAACAGTGGCGGTGGATTTTCTTTTTTAAATCTACAGTTTGGCGAGTGAAGCTGTCCACTGTCTTTATCGCAACGTAATGTCAATGAGGTGCTTCACAATCGTCTTGGACTCGGAAGACCCTGAACTGTCACTAAGCTGGTTGTTACCGATGCCAATTGTGACATCACAAAGGGTCAATTTCTAGTGATGTGTACCTTAGCACGCACAGCGAAGGGAAAAAAAAAGGACTTTTTTTCATATCTGCGGGGCTCGGTGACGTGTCAGAGGCGTTTGTTGTGGTCAGAAATAATGAGTCTAAAGGACCCGTGGGACCCTCCAAAGGCCCCCATGTTGAAAACCACAGCACCGCTTTGTGCTGGAGGAAGCCTGTCGACAATTGCGAGAGCACGCAGAGCCCCGCTGCAGTCAGCGCTTTACGTCTCGCAACCGTTCAAATATGGAAACCCCGAGAAGCTGAAGAAACCCTGTTTTCAACGAGTCCTTTGTTCTTCCTTTTGTCTGTTTTATTAAATCTGCTCTTTGCCGTGATGCAGTTTCTGTGGGACACAACAATATGAGGCACTTGAAACCTAAATTATGAACCCCGGAGCTCACAGAGCCTGCGGCTAGACGGCTCTAATTTACATTATCGGAGCCAAGCGGATAAATAAAATGAGTAATGCGTAATTACTGACGGCGAGCAAGAAACCTCGCTCATCTATTGGTTAATTCGAGAGGACTCTTTCATGTGCTGGAGAGGAATCCCAGAGCTATAATTTCCCCCCGCCCCCAATCACTGTATTGTTCCTGTGAGCGCTACAGTACAGTAGTTGTGAAATACCCTTTTTTCGCCAGACCATATTTTTCTATCAGTGCTTTTATCCCTCCGTCTCTCGCTCCTCGTCGAGACATTTCCCCCCCTGCTGTTGTGCTTGAGGTGCGTTGGTTTTTAGGCTGTGTTTACCCACGATGCCCTGCCTTGTTGCCTGCTTCCCGAAACGGGCTCAAAACCCGAACTGAATGAGGTTCGCTGCGTCTTCGCAAGGTTTATGTTATCAGTGGCTGTTTTCTTTCATAACAGACAAAAGACTGTTTTGAGATGTGATCTTTGCACCTTTGCACGTTTCGACGGCAGCTTCCGTCTTCCTGCAGAAGGTCACCCGGGTGGTGTCGTGTGCAATGCAAGGCCAAAGACCTCGAGGAAAAGCAGTAGAGCGTAATTGAACAATGCAAACGAAAACAACACAACTGTTCAGAACATTTAAATATCTTGTTTTTCCCTTCTGACTCTATGAATGTTTTTTTTAGCTTCGTTTCTTTATAATTAATATACTTTTTCCTCGTCTTTGCACTACTTTTTGTTGTTGTAATTATGCAAATTTCCCCAATTTGGATTCATAAATGTCTTCTTCTTCTTGACAAATGAGATTGCGCAGTCTTTACAAAAAAAAAAAAAAAAAAAAATCTACCACAAAGCAGCTAATTAGTTATTAGATTCAATAACCATGAAGGTAAAAATCAAGAACTTCGGCCTTTGCACACATTGCCAACACGTGCGCGCTGCTGATATTCCCATTGGTTTGGCGTCCAGGACAAAGATGGAGCTGGGACAGTAGGGTGAGCGTGACGGTGGAAGCCGTGAGTCAGGCGTGCAGAGGAGTTCAGCGGTGCAGCGATGCAGCCTGTTGGTAACCATCTGACGCTCCACTGTGTGTCTGCCATACAAAGAGGGGGGCCTGCTGAGATAGCCCGACTGTCTCCTCTGCTGCCCACGTCTACACACACACACACACGCACACACGCACACACACTCAGCAGAAATCAGTGGGTGGACTCGGAGTGCCTCAGATGTTCCATGATATGTGATAATTCATCTCAGGCAAATAGTACTTTGAAGGGCGCCTGCGTTCTTCCCTCTATTATGACGACGCCGACCTCCTCGCTGTAATCCCAGCCGTAAAAATAGCTCCATACCTTCCCATTGTTTGGGTTTCGCAGGGACGACTGCTCTTGGTGTAAAAATAGTGGGATCGCGCTCTTTCACGCCAACGTGATCTCTCGGAGGATTTCAACTCTGAAGCGTCTCTGCTCCCCTAAGGCCCTGGGCATCATCGAAACCCACAGGAGGTGGAACACAGAGGGAATCAACTGTGAGCCTAGAGCTGCTTCTAAGACAATTTGCCTGCAGTGGCGGGAGTGGTTTTTCAAAATTGCAGTTGTTTATCAATATTATCGCATTGTGTCCTGACCCCTCTTTGTCAGGAGTTTATTTGTCCACTTGGGAATTTTCCCAGTGGGAATCCTCTCATCGTCGCTGCAAGAATAGACTGGCAGGAAATGAGGAAGTAGGTGCTTTCTTTAATTGTGTAGTGTTAATGTGAAAGTGTTTAATTACTTATATATGTGTGCATATATATATCTATACATATATACTGTATGTATATATGTGTATATGTCTACTGTATATGTGTATATATGTGTATATACATATATACATATATATACACACATATATACACATATACAGTATACATATATGCATATATACATATATGTATGTATATATACATATATACATACATATATATGTATATATATACATATATGTATATGTACATATATATGTGTATATATGTATATATATATATGTATATGTATATGTATGTATATATATATGTATATATGTACACATATATACAGGTATATGTGTGTATGTGTACATATATGTATATGTACATATATGTGTGTATATATATATATATATATGTATATATATATATATATATATATATATATATATATATATATATATATATATATATATATATATATGCATATTGCAGTATACAGTATACATCACATGGGGCATGGCTGCTTCTTCCAGGTCAGTGACCACCCCTGAGACCAACCTTGTTTGTGACCCCTTCCATACAAGAAAACCTTTGTTTTAGCAGCCCGGAAGCTAAGGGAGGATGCTAACAGCATGCTAACTATTATCTTTTATGGAGAGTTTTCGATGATTGTTATTGTGAGGGTGCTCCAGTGGATTCCGGGATAAAGCATAAAACGTAAAATGGGCACAATGCGGGATCTTAAAAAAAATAAGCCGCATATTCCAGCTCACGCATGCAGGGAAGGTTACGAGTGAGTGCACTTACACAGGAGGCTGTAACCAAGGTGATAGAACAAGGTGATAAAAGAAAACATTTTTGTCTTGTGGAGATCAGTAGGGTATTTTTTTTCTTTTTGGAATTATTATTGGCTGGAGGCTGCTGTATTGCAGTCTGGAATGTTGTTCTAAGAAAACAGCCTGAGCTCGTATTATTGGAGCGGCGACATATTACTGGTACGCAGCAGAAAACAACCAATACCTGGCTACCCCTCCTGCTCCTCCCCTGTGGCTAAAAAGACAACGATTGAATTACCCTGCCGAGATGTTGTTGTTTTTTCCCCACTCTGGCAACGACTAACAAATTTAGCCGCAAAAGCGATCCCGATTCTAGCGGATTTCACAAGCACCTCCCGGGGCAAAGCGAGCCCCGGTTTGGGGTTCTGAGACCGTTGCTCTGTTTCCTAGAATACAAAGGCAGCATCCAGCGCTCGCTATGTAAACGAAGGGCGTGAACGCGTCAACGTGTTTCAAGGAGCGGGCTTCAGGCAGGACTTGTAACCTCCATTTTGCCCGTGTGGGAACAAGGTGATAAAAGGGTGAGCCAGGCTGCGAGCTGCGTGCGGAGACATGAACGGAGTCGCGGCAGGGCAGAGCCAGCAGTGAAATGAATTGGCGATAATGATACCGGTACGCATGCGAGAAACAATAAAAAAAAAGTGGAAGAGAGAGATGTGACAGGGAATCATCACGCCTCACAGGTGGCCCGCAGGAACATTTGCGGCGCTCTCACGTGCGCTCGCCTGGATGGCACCTCGGTTGTTTGTCTCGACGTGTGAAAACGCTCTGAACGAAAAAAAAAGGGCAAGATTCGCTTCACGGTGCATGTAGTTTGCGTGTCGGCGACGGGAGACTCGGCTTCTCGTTTACGTGAGTCACCCAAGAAAGAAGATCAGGTTTCTCATTGCATTACTTTATTCGTCAGCTCTGTCGCCCTGGAATCCGGGTGCTAACACAACCTCCGCCCACTCGCAGAGCAAACAAGTGATATGTATGAGATTTGTCAGTGATTGATTTGCATGTTGCACATTTTTCTTGCAAAAAGTCGGAATACCTACAAAACACGGATTATTACTGGTTTCTGGTTTAACTTTGTTCCTAGCAAAAACGCTGCGAACGTTAGCTTAACGCTGCTTTTAGCCATCAGCGCCTGGATTGTCAATAAAGTGTCGGGCCGAGGGAACACGAAGGTGCGCGGCCAGGCTCGACATTTGTCTGGCCTCACGCTCAGTTGTTGTTGTTGTTGTTGTTGCTCAGACCTTCTTCCCTCCTGCAGCCAGCGCCTGCTTTTCTCCGCTTATCTCTCCCCCATGCGTCAACTGTAACTTTGAACCGCCAGCGCGTTCCGACGAGTCCCGGGCCTCGTCAAGATTAACGTCTCGCACGAGCTGTTAGCATGCACACATGTTTGTGCAGACATGATACAGGCTGGACAGATTAGCGGGGCGGGAGGTGGTGGTGGTGGTGGTGGGGGGGGGCACGTGACTAAAGAAAACAAGATGAGACAGGAATGTGCGGAGTCGGAGGCTGAGGGCCCGGGGGCCGTTTCGGGGTGGGGGGGGGGTTTGGCGGACGGGTGTTGCGGCGTGAGTTCACGGTAGCGTTTTGCACGCGCACTGAGATGTGTCATCCCAGAGTTCTCGCAGCCGGGAACTTTGGCGGCGACGCGGGAATGTAAATTTGAGGAGTGTTTTCCTCGCTAACAGCCTGTTTGTCAACTTGTCGGCCCCCCCCCCACACACACACACACACACACACACACACACGCACACGCAGTTAGTTTGTCTTCGACACCGGCGGGATTGTTTACGTCGAGGTGCGGCGTCGCGGCGTCGCAGACGCGTTGGCCAGAAAATGACGTCGTTCTCGGCCTCGCATTGTAACAAGCCTCATGTCCGGGCCTCGGTCCGGAACTCGCGTCTGTTCTTCCTCACCGCCAGTAGAAGCTGGAATCCTCCCATAGGCGACCCTGCACTTGATCTTTTTTTATATTCATTTCACTGCACTTCCAGCATGAGCGTGTGAAAAAATAAAGTTCTTGAATCTCGTAATCTCGAATCTCAAACGCTGGAATTGTCGGTTTTTATTGATGACTTTGGTTGGAGGCCAAACATGCTCGGCTATTTGGATAAAATGTCTCCAAACTTAAACCCCGCAGAGCATTTGACCAACAGGTGAAGGAGGCTCCACTTGGAAAAGCATCATAAAAGAGGGTGATGTCAGAGTTTTATTCAATTTAAGTCATCTTACTTCATTATATCTGTTGCAATACCTTTGCTCGCCTGAAGTTTTTGTGTTTTTACTTTTGCAAGTCGTGAAACCTCCGAAGCTGGGCAGCGGAAAAAGTAACTGAAATGTCGACCTCTTGTCTCGCATTCTTCTGTTTTTTTTTTGGGTTCTCAGAAAAAGCAAAGGAATTTGCCTCACTCTTGCAGTACTTTTGGAGGGGAGTGCATAACATTAATCAGATCAAAATTGAAGGAGATAAAAACCTAAAAAAAAAAGAAGCTCTAAACAATCAAAGCAAAAAACAAAAACTTTTGGGTGGTGCATCATTAAACAGCAGCAGCTTTGTTATTGTCGGCTGCAGGAATGCGGCTGCTTCCACTTTGCCCCGATAGCAGTCATTAGCGCCGCCTGTCGCAGACGAGCGGCCGGCGGGGAGGCGGCGAGACGTCGGCGGCGGCGTCGGTGGTGGGGGGGAAAACCGAGTGAGCGCGTTTTGTGTTTTCCTCACAGGAAGAAAACACAATGAATCGTAAAAGGAGGTGCCGTCGACGGATCCCAGACCACACACACACACACACACACACACACACACACACACACACATCCCTGTTTACACCCAGCTTTGTGTGTGTGTCTCCTTGTATCTCCTCCTGCCACCGCTGTGTGTGTTTTGCGCGTCTCCCTTTGTTCGGTCGCTGGTATTTTTAGCCTCGGCGACCGAGCGACTCCGTTTGTGCCCCATTTTTTTTGTTTGTTTTTTTTGCTTGACAAACAATGAGCCTCGGACGTCAGCGCGTGCGTTTCAGATCCCTGCTGCGGTTTGTTTTGGTCGCTGCTCTGGCAAGCGCGGGCACCGTCTTTTGTAAACAAGCAGCGGTTCCGCGCACACAAACCTCCAATATCTGGAGGTGTGAGTGCCCTTTGTGACATCACAAAAGGGGGCGAGCGTGACTCATTACTAGAGACACGCTACTGTCAGAAGGACTTGGACCTCTAATGAGAAATGGAACGTGGCCGCAGAGGTCTGGCAGGCTCCGTTAGTTTCTTCATTCATTCATTTCTTCATCACGTCGATGCTCCACACCTGCGGCATCCCTTCTTCTTTTATTTCCCTCCCCCCCTGTTGCGACGACTTCCTGCCGGACAACTCGCGAGCGCCGGTGACGTCCGTGCGAGCGAGGAAGGTCAGAAAGGAAAGCAGGTCACTTGGCAGGCGGCGCGTCCCCAGCTTGTTGATCCTGGATCAGTTTCCCCAGGCTCGGCAGGTTCTGCTGCTGCCTACAGGGACAGAGAGCATGCACAGCCACGATGCACAGCCACGCTGGGGAAGACGCTCCCTCCTTCAGTCTCACCGTGGGCGCCCAGACATTTGGCCGAACGGCCGACCGGGATGATTACTCGTCCATTTGAATGCTGGCATGCGTCCTGGAACCTCCTCAGTACTTTGGTAAATGTCTTTGGCTGAGGTGGCGGTGACTTCAGAGCATCGCGTGGTTCGTCTTTTGTCCAGCTGTCGTCCACACCCGCTCACCAGCAGCAGCAAGCGGTCGAACCGCACAGCCTCAAGGGGGCGCTTGTTGAGTTGGCCTCCCATTACAAGGTCCTAAAGCTGGAGTGAATGCGAGGGTTGCGTGAGAAAAAAATAAAAATAAATTCATGGTGAATGTATGATAAAAAAAATAGGTTGTAATAACAATTAATCATAATCATATCATAAATAACAACACTTTTTTTTATACATCCCAGGCTCTGTTCAGACAGGCATACATGATCATTAATCTTTTTTTTTTTTTAATTTATTCACTCATTTATATATTTATTACAGAAAACAACCTGTTTAGCATCTTTAGCTTCCTGCTAAAGCAGATGCTTTGCAGCGCCTCCCCGCGTGCCTGCAAGGGAACCACGGACACAAGTGTGCGCGTGGCAGCCTCAGAGGGCAGCATGTTAAATACCAGTGCCCCTCGTGACATCACCAAGAGCTGATTTCCAGGACTGGTTGCAGTTGTCGCCCGGGCACGCTAGCTCTCTGCGAAGTGCTGCAAGCGAAGGAGGCACCGTCACAGTCGACCACACGGTGGTTAAACAGTCCCAGCTGAGGCTAAATGCTAAGCAGCACCCACCTCATTATGAGTGACAGGCAGAGACGCAGGGGTCAAGGACAAGCACACACACACACACACACACAGAGGCAGCAGGTTGCTATTTTTTTGGAGGCTAATTAATGCAAGAAGCCACTGGACTTCTCTCCCCCCCTCCCCCCCCCCCACCTTCTGTTCCTCCTCTTTGTCATGCACTTCTGCTGCGGCCTCTGACCTCCGCCAAACACACTCACACACACACACACACACACACACACGGAGTGTCACAGCACCCCTCCCTCACACTCCCCGATCGGCCCCATCAGTGTGACCTTTCCTCCGTGTCGGACCTGCGTCTCCACCTGCCGCGTCCACTTCCTGTCCCGTCAGGCGGCGTCCACTCCCCTCAACCCCCCCCCCCCAACCACGTGCGTCGAGGACCACGTTTCATTAAAATAACGAATGGAGAAAAAAAGCGGCCTGCCTTTGTGCGATTATGCTGTGTGAAGCCAGCAGGAAGACAGGAAGAGGAAGTCCCTTCCTGTTCGAGGCCTGCAGAGGATCCGCTTGATGTGACACGGCAGGGTTCTGTAACTTTCACAACGTCACAGACACACTCACACACACACACACACACTCACACCACCATGACTAAAGGCTGCCACTAGCTGTCTGAAATCTCTGTCACCCCACCCCCCCCCCCCGAACAAAAAAATTTGCAAAATTTGTGCAAATTGCCTGTTTGCGCGTCAGTTTCATACAGTAACATGTGAAATACTGCGCGCTTGTTTGCCAATGAGAATCTTCAGTTTGTTTCCCCCAACCTCTTTGTGAACTACCCAGGATCGGCAGTCCGCCCCTTGTGATGTCACAAACGGCTACCAATACCTTGGTGTTGCCTCTTCCACGTTCAAGATAAAATTTCATCCAGGTTTTAGTTCTGAGTTGTTGTTTTTTGTGCTAACCATGTAGAGGAGCCAACTAAGCATCAGTTTAGCAGGAAGCTAAATAAATTGTTGTTGTTGTTTTAACAATAGGTACGTTACAAACAGAGCACTTGAGCTATTATTTTCTGACGAGCTGTATGTTTTTTCTCGGGCTTTGACTTGGTGACCCACCCGCGCTTAAAAACTGGTATCTCTAAACCAAAGGAGATTTTCAATAACTGCACTTCCAGACCTCAGTGTGAAAACATCTAAATATAACTTTGCAAATGAGTTAAAGTTTAGTTGTTGTTGTTGTTTTTTTTTTAGTACATTTTCTATTTTTAAACCCAAAAACCCCAAAACAGACATCTAATTACACAACTCTGCGCTCATGTTTGCAAAGACTTCACCCCAATAAAGTGGCATGATGGCCTGGTGGAGGAAACTATGATTGCAAACAGCCACTCTGACCTGTTTTTATCCTGATGTGGTCAGAGACCAGTTGGTTTACTTTGTTATGTTTGTTTCCCTGTTTGGCTCTGCCAGTTTTCTTCCTGCGTCCCATTCCACCAACGGCTGCTCCGGAATCGACACCAGAAATGACACAAATTAGCACACGTGGACTTTGAACCAGATGATTGACTTGGTTATCTTGAAATTGATTAAATAAATCAAATTACGCCAATTTGCTCCTCGGAGGTTTAGATGTTCTGCTGAGACACACACACACACACACACACACACACACACACACACACACACACACACACACACATACGCACACACACACTCGGAGATATTTATAGCTACCGTGCTGCAGACAGATCTGTGTTTATCGAGATGGATATCAACAATTTTGCGCAGCAGTGGGATTTCTGGCGGAGCGCTAATGTAATCTGCCGTGCGGCGAGGGCCCATGGCGGTGGGACTGCTGGCGTGCACGCGCGCACGCACGCACGCACGCACGCACGCACGCACGCACGCACGCACGCACGCACGCACGCACGCATGGGCAAATAAACAGTGCGAGCACACCCAGGCATTATCTCGCTGCAGCCTAATCACAGGGAGGCCGGGGTGGCTTCACCCCGCCTCAGTCTAAACACTAAGGAGGATGGGGGGGGGGGGGGGGGGGGGGGGTTGGGGAGGTATTTTTGGCAAAGTTTGTCAGAGTTGAAGGGGAGGAGGACGGTCGTGCGCTTCTTGGACCTCCGTTCCCATGGAAACGTTGATGCAGGATGGAGTCGACCTCATCGACCAAAAAGGTCGCACTCACCAGCTACTTTCTTCGGTAAACTGTCGACTGCCGGTCGAATGACAGCAACTCGGTTCATTCAGGCACGTTCAAGCACGCAGCACAGTGCAGGGGTGGGCAAACCTTCGGACTGGGAGCTTGACAGTGGGTTCTAAAATTTGACAGAGGGGCTGGAGCAGATGAATGGAGTGTTTTGGTGACCCACTTCATAGGAGAAAGAAATACATACTGTGTATTATGGGATATGTAGAAAACATGCTTTAATGTCAATTGAAAATGAGCAAAGCTTTACAATGAAATACGTGTCAAATGACTCTGAAAATACTGGAAAAAAAAGCATGAATTACAGCTGTTTTATTACTTATTTACTATTAATTTAATTTCTTTAAGTTCGGTGGGCCGGATTAAACAGTTTAACATGCTGCGTATGGCCCCCAGGCCATAGTTCGCCCATACCTGCTCTAGAAGTTTTGTAGATTGCGTTTCATGTATTGAGCGCTTTCCGTGCTAGCTTGCGCCGTAACTCGCCTTCGAGCTAATCTAACCTCGAACTTGAGGCGAACCGTGGTCAAGACTACTTGCTAAAAGAGAGAGGACGGGAGGGTTTCGAAGGTCACTGGCACCTGGATAAGTTGACCGGATTTTAAATTTTCAATGCCACGTTGTTTAATTCACACAAATCCTTTTCTTTGCCAGCCCTTTGTTTTTGTTTTGCTGCTGGTTTTTGTTTTTGTTTTTTTGTTTTTTACAGAAGTCACCCAGTGCAGTTCTATTGTTGCTCAGGCCTGAAAACAAAACCCCAGAAAAACAGACACAATCGCAGTATCTCTCCAGACTGGCAATGATTACATGGTTTTAGCCATCGCAGCCACCCAGCCAGGAGCCGCACTCTGGTCGCTCTTGCTCGTCAGTACTGGTGGTGGAATATAACTCGCAATAGCTCCGCCCCACCCTCATTGGATATTGCGGGTAAAATTTTAAAAAAAAACACGTTAGCATCATTGTTGAGAGTCCATATGAAGGTATGTTTCCTTTCTCATATTATTTAATGACATTTGACCCATGAGCTTCCATTAGATGGTCTCCCGCTGTGGAACTCCGGAATAGTTGCGTGGATTGGAAGATGTCATCGACATAATTGTTTGGGTTGCCCAGCCTATCACATGGCCTCCTGCACCTTCACAAAGGATATTGTGCTCTTGTGTCATTGTACCATCACCAGGATTCAAAGGATTCCTTTGAATAAACACATGTATCGACACGTGCAGTTCTTCCCCTCCGCCACGGGCCAACACCGCCCACCGACCTCCGTGACAACTACCCGCCCGTCATCCGCCGCCCGCCTACATTTGCCTGTTAAAACGTCACTTCGCAGGTGACAAAATCACCAGTTTTTTTTCCACTCCCTCCCCCCCCCTACTGTTGAAATTGAAACTGTTGAAAGCCAAATTCCCCGATGGGGCCTCGTTTTGTCCGGTTTCGGGCCGTCTACCCACGTGGGTCGTATCGGACAAATCTCACTCTTTTCCCATGTTCCCCTGCTTTTATCACCTCTCAAAATAGCCTCCCCCTCCCCGCCCACACCCCACCCCTCCCTTCTCCAGTGCTGCTTCTCGCTCTCCTTTATCTCATTTCGTCTGCTCCCGTGTGCCCTCGCTTTTCCCTGCTTTCGCTCCTCCTCGCACTCACGTATCAGATTCCCTCCTCCCCCCCAAGGCCCTCTCTTCTATCACTCTGTCTGCAGTATGTTTCACACCCCACCCCCCCATCTGCCCTTCTTGGCGCTCTCTCCTTGATTTCCTCCACTTGTTGTTTCCTCTTCCTAATTGCCCCGTTTGCTATTTTTGGCCTCTTCCTTTCTCCACCTTTTAGCTAAATTGTTTCCTTTTTTGAACGAAAATAGGGCCCGCAGTGAAAATCCACAATCAATTCCCTATCGGAGAGCCAGTTGCCTGGGGGTCACAGCCTCTTGTTGCAGTTTTATTGAGGCGCAGTCTCATGATGTGCAGAAGTTCTTCTTGTAATGTCTCACAGCGTGGAGGTTTACAAGTTACATAAGTGCTTTCTTCATGGGCTGAGGTGCTATAATGAGCTTTTTTATGAGTGTTCTATTTTTATGTTTCTGCCTGTTTGAAGAGGCCCTCTGTCTTTCCACACACAGGCCTCTGTTGTTGGCTGGAAGTGGGTGCCTCGGTCCTGTGAGGGCAGATGAGGTTGGAAATCCCAGTGTCACTGAGGTATCATCAGTTTGATGTACTTGTGCTGCCTGAGTATTTTTGCCTGACTTTTAGAGATATTAGATTAGACTGGAATAGACTTGGGCTGTGTCTCAATTCAGGGTCCGCACCCTTCGAAGGAAGCGTCCTCCATTGGAAGGCGGGTCCTCTGAAGGACCCGGCCGAGAAGGACGAGCCAAAACCCGCCTCACCCGGTAACCACACGGGATAAGTGCAATACGATCATTAACAGTCTGATACAAGGTAATATTCTCACTTGTCTTCTCCTTCATGACCAAAAAGTAATTTTTTTCTGAAACATATTACTCTAATTTTTTTAAGTAGACTTTTAAAATTTATTTCGGAATTAGCTAGACATTTTGCGTCAAGCTAATTAATTATAGTTCAGGTAGTTCGACGAGTTTGGACAGGTGCTGCTCAGAGCAGAGAGGGCTTCCCTTTGTGCCCTCAGGTTGACACAGCCAGCTGGGAATGCCGTCGGTCAGACGACGCACTGCAGGTACAGAGCAGAACACAAACCCGAGGCCGTGTGCCTACGAACAAGATTCTCTACTTACAGAGTCAAAACAAACAAGATAACATGTTCACCTTTTGCACTGATCAAAGCGCAGCTAGCTGAAAAATCAACACAGCACGGCGTTATTGTAGGAGAGGCTTTGGTAGACTCAGCAGGGCTTCAATCCACCATTACTCTTGGCTGTCGTCTCAGTCACGTGCACGTGGCTGTTTGACAGGTCACGGTCTGGAGGCATCGTTTGGCTTCTATCCATCAAAAGACGCAACCAGAGCAGTTGGCAAAAAAAAAAAAAGACGTTTTTTTTCTTAAAGTGAGACTGTAACGCTAGCTGCGGTTTAAATATTGCATTTAAAGTAAGACGCTAAAGTAAAAGTATTACCGCGCTTCACGTCCCAAATGAAACTCCAGCATTAGCTGATTTGGGAAAATCCACGTACGTAACTCCATGGTGACTATGTGCCTTGTAAAGAAAATACGCTGCAGGCCCCTGCACACTGTTCGATGCAGTGGTGATGGCACCGTCATCAGATCCAATTGGAGCGTACCTGCCAAATTCCAGGATTAGGGAGTTTCCCGAGGCCGTGGGGATCACGAGGAAGCCGCCACAAATCACAGCGATGCCGACTTCCTCAATGTCTCCGCGACATCCTGCCGCTCACCGAGGTTCCCCCGAGTGGACCTTGAAACTGCAAGGACTATCAGAGTATTGAGGTCCTTTTTATATATGTTTTTTTATACTCGGAGGTGCATATTTTCTTTGTGGACATAGTGGTCCAAAAATAGGGGCGCAAGTCCCATTAAGCTGCACACTTGACTACCAGAAGCTTTCGTCCAACATTAGCTTAAAGATGCCTGAGACCAGTGATTGAGCGGGACACACCGGGTTAATACCCGCCCTGCTCCCGTTTGGCCCCGATCTAATGAACCACTGGCAAGGCTGTCAGCCGGCCAAGTTTCCAGCCTCCGTGACGCTGCACTACACGCTTTGACTTTGACTTTTGCGTAATGAGGTTAAACCAACACCGCGGCGCTGCTCCTGCAGCTCCTCCTGCCAGGGGACAGAGACTCCTTCAGGATCTGGTTCCTCTTTGCTGGGAAGAGAGCGGCTGGCTGCTATTTGCTGTGAGAGGAATCAGAATTATTAGGTTTTTTTTCTTTGTGGCAGTTTACATCCGAGGTCTCGCCGTGACTCAAAGAAGAATGACGCTGCAAATTCTCGCCAGCTGCTGCGTGTGGGCGTTGCGCTCGTCGCGGGTGAAACACGTGCTGCTGACTTTGGCGACGGCCTCCTAGCCAAGAACAGCCAGTTCCTGAGAGACGACGCCAAGTGTAGCTGTCGCTCGGAAACTGATCGGAAGGATTCTTGGAAATCAGTGAAGACATCAGGCAGAGTTGCCTGTGATGCCGTCTTGTTGCGTTATTGATCATGCTTGCATTGAGTGCATTGTTCAATCAATCAGTGTCAATGTCAGCCAGTGTGAAAGTTCAAAGGTCTTGCATAAGTCGGTTGAGTCAATCTCCCAGTCCCAAGTAGCGTCCACATTGCTACTGCCACTACTACTACATTGCTACTGCCACTAATCACTCTGATGGTGAGTTCAGTGGATTAATGTTACTGATTTGATTTTATATTAATCAAACTTTGAGTCTATAAGCGGTGTTGGCGAGTAATCTATTACTAAGTAATCCACTACTGTAATCAAACTACTTTTTTAGTAACAGAGTACTGTAATGGGAGTACTCTGGCAAAACTGGTAGTTATATCATAATTACATTATCAAGTCACGATTCTGTTACTTTTCTGAAATGTTTTGAAAGCTAAAAATGTCTGAAATTTAGAAAAACAACCGAAAACCACGATGTCGCAAATTGACGATGCAGCCGTGCATGCAACGTCGGCAAAAGAGGCCGTGTGCCTACGAACAGGATTCTCTACTTACAGAGTCAAAACAAACAAGATAACACGTTCACCTTTTGCACTGATCAAAGCACAACTAGCTGAAAGATCAACACAACATGACGCCATTGCAGGAGAGGCTTTGGTAAACTCAGCATGGCGGCGGCAAAAGGAAAAACAGCAGTTGTGTTTGATAGCTGGAAATACAAACATTATTTTGAGTTCATCCCGTCTGAATCAAAGAATATCGTGGTCTGTTGTACGTTGTGCAGAGAACAAGATGTCCTCAACTGTCACTTTGTCTTTTGATTACTTATGAAACAAAGTAGTTAAAGGAGTAATTAGATTACTTTTCAAAGGAGTAATCAGTATTCAGTAGTTGGATTACTTTTATGGAGTAATCCCAACAACATCGTCTTTAAATCACTGAGTCAGTCACACAGCATGCAGAAATCCACACGCGTACATAAGCTCCACCCACTTCCAAAGCATTAACAGTCAGCAATTTGTTCTCTTTGTGATTGGTGCCACGCGACTATGAGCTGCTTAATGAACTGTTCGTTCACAGCTAAGCCTCGTGGCAGGGAGAGATGGGGGAGCTTTGCCCACAGGCTCATTGACTTGATATATTTATACATTGATACGAATGCATTTAGAATAGCAGTCGCACCATTGTGCCGTGTTGCCTTGTCTCATCTTTGCAGTGTGGTTGTAGCTTGGTCGGTTGTTTGAGGAGGAATCATGACTCACTATTCAGTGGAATGACTCAAGTTTTGAACGAGTCATTCCACTGGACCTCATGCACCCGCAAAGTCCAGCCTTCTTTTACACGCATTCCTTCCAGGAGCCTGTAAACAGAGTGCTAAATTAGCTTTTGTTGGTCTTTTGCCAAATAATTCTTCACGATGACCTCGGACGTCTACGTTTCCACACAAGAACAACTTTTCAGGTGCTGCGTGGTTGCAGGAACATACAGAGTAAAAGTGCATTCCCTCCCTCCCTCCCTCCGCTTCCACAAAGACAGGCTCTCCTCTCGTTAGCAGCGAGTGTGGCCACCGGGCCCCTTTTCTTCTTCTCTGCCACAATGACACTGCAACATGTGTAAAGTCCCAACAAAAGCTGAAAAGGCTCCGAGGAACCGCACACGCTAATGGCATAATTACAAGGACGGTAATTTGGGAACATAATTGTCCATGAAACTCTGAGGAGGAGAATGAAGCTTATGTCCTTGACTGTGTGTGTGTGTGTGTGTGTGTGTGTGTGTGTGTGTGTGTGTGTGTGTGCGCAGCCCTGTCGGTAAAATCTTGCGGCTTCTCCTCCTTCCATCCCCTCCTCCTGCAGGTGTGCGGAACAAAGAGGCGTCTGTTGTGGCGGAGCGACCGGAGGAACGCGCCAGTACGGCAGATCACACCACACTGCCTGTTAGCCAGCCGGCATTAGGAAGTGATGAGAGTTGTGAAAGCTCTCGATTCTGTTTTGACACAGAACTCCGTGCTGTTTGGCCGAAAAACCGGGTCACTCCTCCAGGCCCGGTGTGTTGCTCTTTCGACTGATACTTGAGATTGGGGTCAAGAAAAGCTGTCGTCTCAGAGGATTCTTTTGTCGTGGACGCCCGCAGGGTTGGCAAACTGGTTTCAGTGTGTTCTCTTTGTTTAATGAGTAGTCGACACAGCCCGGGTGGCATGAACAATTCATTTATGGAGGCATTAATAAATGGGGCTCTCGTTGGATTTAAGTGAGAAGAAAAAATAAATATGTTTGGATTGCGCAGTTGAGCAGGAAGAGTTTGTTCTATGTTCCGCTTTGTTGTCCAGGTGGAGTTATGGCGTGCCGGGTTAGCATTTAGCCAACTCAAAACTATCAACCGAGTCCTACAATTATAATACAATAACAAGGTGATAAGTGAGAAGACATGATTTTTTTCTTCTAGTTTTTCACACCATTACTTCACATTACTTTACTTTACTGCCTTCTGCTGACCATGAGGAAAAAAAAGTCATCCTCCACGGTGTGTGAAGCATTGACGTAAATCACACTGTGGCACCTGGCAAGGTAAAGTAGCATTCTGCATGTCCGTGAGCCATGAAGAAGCTTGCGAGACCGTCGTTTCACGATAGAAGATCTTCAGAGTTTCTTTGACTCACGCTAGCACCATCTGGGAGAACTCTGTCAGTCGCAGTCCTCGTTGCTTCAACCTCTCGGTAGCCACTCGGTTCCCTAAACGTGTAATTCCACATCTGTGGGCTGTGCCTACAACGACTGCAGCCCAACTCGTCCGCAAGGGAACTTCATAAATCAGGATTTCATTTTGCTTGAGCGTGGCTATTATCGTACCCTATTTTAAGAAAACCTTAACCTCAGATATGTAATTTTGAGAGTTTCCGGCATTAAATATTCCAAAACAAAAGGATTTTTGCCTGTCCTTTTTTTTTTTTTTTTCAAACTCATGTTTCTTCTTCATTCGAATGTTCCCATGCACCGCTCGAATAGCCTCGGCGTTTTAATTGAGCATTTGTTGGTAAATCCTTAAGGGGGCATTACTGAGCGTGTGTGAACAGTGTGTGCGTCCTCGGCTCGCTGTTGCAGATGAGACCACGGTATGACGGCGAAGGCCTCAGCAGTAAGTATAGGTTCTGAGTTGCTGCTGTTTCACTGCATTTGCTTTTTGTTTTGAGAGGATAGCAGCAGAAGTAGCGCAAAGTCGTGTTTTACACGCAAGGCAACAGACACCACAAATGAACACCTCGGTGGATCATTTCCACGCTTTTCTGGCTCTTCAAGAGGACAACAGTGGTATTCACATATGTATTTTTCATACCTTGTGTTTGGAGCATTGCGCACATTACGTGGGTGATTTGCGTCATGCCTGTTTTTTAACTGATCCGGGACTGAAGTTAAAATGTTCTCACTGACAACTTTGATTTCGGAATTGTTTCCATCTGTGAGGATCTGTGAGGCAGAGCGGCAAGGCACGAGCGTGCGTGCCAATTTCTGGCTTTATCCGTCCAGTGCTCTTTCGAACCCTAAGGCTGTGAGACGCAGGCCGTCTCCTCAGTGAACCTTGGATTAAAAACTAGAGTAATGATTAAATCTGAAACTCGAACACAGGGACACCAGAGCAGTAGAGTTAGACGGAGTATAATTTTTCCCTCCGCCTGCCAGTGCAAACAAGTGCTGACAGCCGAGCTGGGCTGGGCCGGTTGACTTCCTAAAACTGGCCAAGCACTCATATCTGTTATTACAGTAATGCAGTACAGGTTTGACTTCTCCAGTTGCAACTCCGGGTCGCCGGAGTAAAATCCAGGGATTAAAGTTCGCTTACGAGAGAGAGAGAGAGAGCGACAGAGAGAGAGAGAGGGAAAAAAAACACCGACAGTCATTTTTTTTTTTTTCATTCTTTGGAAAGTATAACACTCGTCTGTGTTTGTCCTCGGCCGCGCGCCGACCTGCTCGTCATGTCAAGGGTGAAAGTGTCGGCGGGCAGGTCTAGACTCCCGGGATTTTTCCGCCTGGCTGATGCACACGGCAGACGGGGGAGGAAGAAATCCGTCCCAGTCAGTCGGACAGGAAGCCTGCCGATACCGTCGGCCTCTCCACACCTATTGACAACACACGGTCGCAGATCTGACACTCGGGTTCAATCCTCAGTCAAGTCACACGTCAAACAGTGCAGCAAGGGGGCAGGACGAGCACCGGATGTTAAAAAACAAGAAAAACGTGGTCCAAATTTAACACATGAACACAACATCTGAAAGGATTTTCCGATTTCCGATCTAATTTGCGATTAGTAGCGTGAATGCTACAGTACGCTGGCCTTCTGGTTCCAAAAAAAATGGTCAAATCAGATCTGCCGGCACCTTTGGATTGATGTCATTTTTGTTGTTTTTGCCGAATTATTAGCGGATTTAATCTTTCACACGAGACAGTTTGGCAAACACAGCTGTTACTGTAGTCAGTCTTCAGACTAGCGGATTCATAGACTGAGCTCGGTTTCAGCATCTCTTCTTTTTTTTTTTTTGCCCCTCCGAAGAGGAAAGCACCATCAGCTGCGTCTCTTTCCATCGCCAAGGTCCTGCAATGAATTTGTGTCCCTGGAATGTCCAATACTTTCCCAAGGCCCTTCGCTGGAGACATTGGTGAAGCAGTTTGACTCTCTGGCACACAGACGTTTTCCAAGGAACCGGATGAATGTAGTGGATTTTAATTCAACAGCTGCTTTTGCAGGTTTTTATAGCACTTCATCCCGACTCGGGTTTTGGAGAAAAATCACATTTCCAGGCCAGATGGAAACCTCGCTCTGGTCTAAATCTTTAATGACGCATTCCTGAGAGAGCCCCGCCATGAAATTAAGAGTTTGTGACACCCGGAATGTGCCGACGACAGAAGACACAAAAGTGCTGAACGTTTTCCATTAACTTCAGCCGCTCCAATCAGCGGATCAAAGCAAAGCCTGTAGTTATGACGTGTTGTAGCGTCCTGGTGGTTAGCACGACCAGAAGCTCTCTGCCTTGTTGGATGTCGAGGGTGAATTGTGTCTTCAAAAACAGACCTACAAAGATAAGCTAAGCTAAACCTGACTAATCAGTCAGCCACTGCTCACTCGTATGTTAGAAATACAATCTCAATCCTGACATCACAAGTTGAAGCCAACCTGCAGCTGATAGAAGCTCCAACCTCCAACTGATGATAGAAAAAAAATAATTCTCATCCTGACATCCACATTAAGAAAAACAACATTTTTTTTTACTTAGTCAAACTAAACCTGCAAATTCAGCAGCATGTTCTTCTGAATAATTTGTCCAATCATTAACTTGTCGCAAATCTGAAGCCCCCGAACGAAGCAACGCGGAAGAACGCCCTTTGTTCTTCAGCGACGAAGTGCGCAGAACTCCTTTAATTGGCTGTTGCCGAGCAGATTCTCCTCTACATACTATTCTGGTACTCTCCAAGTACTCATGAATGATTGATAGCCGGGGCCATTACGTCTCCCTGCATCAGGATGGACCGAAAACTCTTGATGCCGCTTCTGCTGCTGCTGCTGCTGCTGCATTCAGCAAAAAAACAAACCAAACCATCCAAAGTCCTGATAATTTGCACTGAGAGGCTGCAGCCAGAGAGCACCTTTAAGAGTTGGGAGACAGCTTTCACGCCGCCTGGTTGCAACTTTTTACTCCTTAGCGCAGAGTCGAGTGCGTTTATACGTGACGCTCTTCAGCACTCCTACCTGATCATTCCCAGCCTTGTTTTTTTTTTTTTCACCCCCCAAGAGAACATGCAGCGGCGTAAATGACCCCGTGCTGACGCTCCCCTCACCCCCCACACAAAACATTGTTTTTCATGGCTGCATGTGTGGCGCTCTCGTCGTCGGACCTCCGCTCCCACCCGTTCGAGTGGAAGCACGTGAGCGCCGCGAACCCCGTGACTGATCTCGCCCGTGGCGTTGCTTTCAGCGGACCACTTTGCAGCATCTCGCCGCTCTCACGAAATGTGCATGTGCCCCCTGCTGGAGGAGGAGGAGGGTTTAGCATTTCTAATAAGAGAAATAAACAAAAAGGACGGGTTTGTAACGCGGTGCCTGAGCACAATGTTGGGGGGGGGCACTGTGTCCACCTCGATCCGCCGTTAGTCGGCAAACGATCCCTGCGAGCTAGCGCGAAGGCTGTTTAATGTCCGAGCTGTGAGGGGAAAGCTGGAGATTCCGCCTCCTCTCTCTGGGCTCTGCTGCCAGAGGGAGAGGAGATGCACCAACCGGCAGTGCTGGACACCCACACAGTGGCACGCGCAGTCACACTCTGCAGGGAGTGGAAGAATAATGCAGCCTCTGAAGGATCAGAATCGGCACGCTATTGTCGTCCGGGCTTCATGTTGAACAAACGCGAAGATGATCACAGATGAGTTTGACACGGCCAACGTTCTTCATTATTTATCACTTATCATTATTGTCAGTATTATTTCACTAGTTGCATCCGGTGGTTGGAGAGTGTCTGAGAGTCCACGGGCTGGGAGCAGGATTGGGCTGTTATTAGCGGGTTACGGATGAATTATTTACACTGACTGCCAGCGTGTGGCGCTCTGACCAGTAGGGGACAGAGAGGGGAGCCACCAAAGTGACTCCAAGAAAGAGCCTTCAGTCGCTGTAAGCAAGCGCAGGCCACTGCTTCCTTTTCCCTGATTATATAACAAGTGCTTTGGCGTCGTAGCCTCGCCATGTTGGAAATGATGAGTTTGTGGAGAATGTCCACATTAATGGTGCCGTACCGGGCAGAATTCCCTTTGCCAGTGTTTTCCCGCAGCAGTTGACCGTCGGTGAACTCTGCAGCAGTAAGTTCAGCTGTCAATCGGAGAAGATTTGCAGTCATCGTCCACCAGACGGAGCTTTCTGTCTGGTTCGGGTCTGGAATAAGAGTTTAATGGTCCCTGTGTTTCGCAAATCTGGCCTTACCAGTGTTTGCACCTCTATTTCCTTTCAGTGAGAATCCTCGGCTTGTTTGGCTGGCAAAAATAGAGGCCTTTGTAACGTCTCAAAGGTCATCGCTATTCCGAAAGGGGCTGTAAACTCACGGGGCTACATCATCACCTGCTATGTTTCCATGGTAAATTTTGCGAGGCTGTTCCGCTGGAGTGCAGGATGAAAGAGTAAAGAGCCCCCTGCCCCAGCGACCTTCCCGCTCCCACTCGGCTCGGTGCACAGCGAGGTCGGGCGAGGCGGTGAGCTTTCTCGACAAGTTGTCGCTCTCGTTTCTCGTCTGCGTTTTTGGCCGGTCGCCACCTCGGGGGGGGGGGGGAGAACCTGGGACACTGCAAGCGCAGCAGCCGCAGCTGCACTCTCCGCAGGACTGGGACCAGCCGCGCCAGTGTGTCACTCAGCTCCGCTCTATCATTTTCCAGGGCTGCCTGGATGCAGACAACCTGTCGTTACACGCTGAAATACGATGACGGGTCTGACCGCAGAGCACAATGGAGGCTCTGTAAATCTCAAGCAGGGTGTTTTTTATTCCTTCTTCTCCGTCTTTGTTTTGCTCCTTATTCCACTGCCGTTTTTCTTTGTTTTTTTTGTTAGTGTCTGCACACAGATCTTATCGCAAAAATATGTAAGTAAAAGCGATCGCTAACATGCTAATGCACTTGAAAATACAGAAAAACGGCGCTGACAAGGAAAAGCAATCTCTGTAGATACTCTCGCTTTATTTTTCCAACTGCTTTTTAGATCATTCTTTTAACTGCCTTTGCAGAAACTGTACTGCAGTTACGGCAGTGACTACAGTTCGAAACCTGCTCGAACACTCGTGTGCAATGCTCGTCGTCTTCACAAAGACGTGAAGTTAGTTGGTGTGGAGGAAGAGGATGGACTTCGATGGGTCAGACGGAGGCAGTCGATTGGCTGTGGCCACCTCTGAAGGGAGCTTGCTGCTTGTGCTGATCACAGACTGAATATGCTCTGTGGACGAGACACCTCTGATTTGACTGTGACGCGAGCTGCAGCAAGCAGATCAAGCCACGAGGCAAAGAGGTCAGACGCAGGGACGGCATGAAAAATTCAGTTGTTTCTCCCTCTCTCTCTTGCTCCCCCATTTTCTTTCTTTCTTTTTTTTTTTTTAAACTAGCTTTTGCAACCCTGCCGTGCAATATTGCACATTGAAACATCACCAATGAGGCCTGCTTCCTCTTGGCAGCTGCAGAAAAACAACCGGACCTCCTGCGGAAAAGTTCAACCCTGGCCTGTAAATAACGTCTTTGTAAACAACTCCTTATCTTTGTCACTGTAAACGCGGGTATTTGTTTGTCTTCTGGTGGATTTCCCGTATCTGCGTTCTCGGAGATCGCCTTCGGGCTTGTGTCAACTTTCTGTTTCTGTCTCCCACTCGTCCTGGAGTCGAGAGCTCCGACTCCTCAGCCTTGGACCGGAGCGCTTTGTTTTCAGAGACACGCGCAGCCGCTTTCTAAATTTGACTCTCGTGCTGGGAAAAAGGGCACAAAGCAAAATCTTCTGGACCAGAGTCCCTGTTTTGGTGAGCTGTAAACTGAAGTTGTCATTTGTTTCTCTTTTCCTACTCCAACAGTGTTCATTTATCCTCCAAGCCAAACCCACTTCTTTCTTTGCCACCGGTTTGTGGCAATGGTGCTGAGCCAGCAGTTTTTGTTTTTTTAAATTTTGTTTTTGTTTTTTTTATGTTACAACACTTTCTTTTTTCTTGCACAGTTTCCAAAGAAACTGACCGTCTAGATATTGATGAATCCTCCTCAGCAAAATCGACTGATGCCCATTGGCACTCACTCGAATGCACATCATGACCGTCACAGAAAAAAACAGTTTAAAAGTTTATTTTTAAAAGTTTGCATCATCTTAAGCAAGCAATATGTTTAAAAAACAAAATTGAAAATATATTAGAATATATTGTCATATACTGTGGTACATTCTGTTGACTGGAGTGAGTGCTATAGTACTGTCCTGCTCACGTGGTAACGAGATCCAAGATTGCAGAACAAAACTGAACTCATTGGTCAGAGAGGGAGGGTGAGCGAAAGAGCGTTGCAATCTAAAATTAACCACTTGATGTTGCTGTTTCTTCGCACAATCTCCAAATATTACACACTTTAACCTTTCTGTGCATGTGCAGATTGGCTTCTCAAACTCCAAACATCCGTTCTTCGTCCAACTGGTTGAGCTTTTCGATCTCCGATCGTAAAATCTTCAATTTGCTTCGTCAGCTAATGGGTTTTCATGCGTTTTAAAAGTCCGGTTTTGATTGGACTCATGCAATAATTATTTTTTTTTTTTATGTTTAAATGTAAGTTTCATGTAGACAAATGAATGTTGCATGAAGAGAAAGGGACAAGCATGTGTACATAATGTAAAGGCACTAAAATATGCCTCCCCCTCATTTACCATAGGCGCCTCTTATCTCCACCACTACTCTCAGTGCCTCCTGCTCGCACTGTCCTCCGAACCAGCCCCACCCCTCCACACGAGGTGGGCACCTCCTGCTGAGTCTGCAGTAAATGGCCGGGATTCAATTAGGGGCTGGGAAGGAGCTTTCGAAAAGCGGGGCATTGTGGCCGTTGGTGAATAATAACCCTTCGTCGCTCACCTCTATCCTCCCCTTTTTTCCTCTCTGGCCTTTTCTCTAATTAATGAAGACGAAACGCCACCGCCCCCTTTAAAACGCACACACAGGACAGAGCGAGAGTTTATGAGCTAGCCAGTGAAACGGCTCTAATTGAAACAACAATAACAGAGAGCCGAGACAAAGAGCCCGGGGGATGGGAGAGTGAGGACAGGAGGTGAAGATCCTCCAGCGAGGGCCTGTAAAATGCAGGGTTCCTTCACTTTATGAGCCGTGAGATTAAAAAAAAAAAAGGGGGGGGGATACAGACGTGTTCTGGTCTGTCAGAGCGACAAAGATTGACGGCAAAGTTTCTGTTGTTTAACGACGAGGCTGGGGGCCGAGAGTTAAGGGTCGCCAGGGGTCGGAGAGGGGCGTCTGCACAATGGTGAAACCAGCCAGAGGAGCTTCTGTGCTCATGTTCAATCCTCTCTGTCTGAGGAAACCAGGCTGATTACTTCTGCAGGAAACAGGATGTCTCACTTAGGAGTGATGTTGGAGGAAAATAACAACGCACCCTGCGTACAGACTGAGCGAAACATGTCGGCGCGTGGTCCCGGTAGTTGGCAGTTAGCTTGCGGTTTTTACCATTTATTTTTGAGAAAAAAACAAAATAAGAGTTTTCACTTGTCACTAAGCTTTGTTTCTCGCAATGTTATCGACCTGTCACCCCCTTTATATATCCTTGAAGCCACCCGAGAGGGGTTTCCTGACAATGACCGAGGCCATTACAAACCAGAGGGTTGGTCAGATGATTTTAGACAGACGTTGTGCGGGGTGCAATCCCACCTTTGACCCACGCCAGCTACGATCGGCTCAAACACCCTTTGACCCTCGATGGATGGATGGATGGATGGATGGACAGACGGATGGATCCTAATAATGCTTGGTTTTTACGACATCCTCACCCACTACTCTGGCAAACATCCCAAGCCTCGTGAGGATGCAGACACAGCATGGGGTCAGACACTGTCATTGCAGATCAGGAATCTATGCCCTTGACTGGATATTACCCAATATGCGCTTTCGTTGTCCATTAAGAATTGCGAGGAATACCTCAGAGAATTAGCTTTAGCTGATGGCGATTGTCTGCCTGACCCTGCTTGTCTACAAGAAGGCTAGTTGATGGCTAATTGCAAGTTCGACCCCACTACTGGTTCTACTTTCACAGCCGACAGCACCACGAGTGGGCATCTCGATGAACTTCGTTAGGGTGCCGCCAATGCAACTGCACATCAAAATTCCGATTGGATGGAATGTGGATTGACATTGGCTTTGCCCAGTCAGAATATCGGAAAGTCTGAAACTTTGATGGTTGTTTTTTTTAAGAGAAACATGACAGAATAGTAAGCAGAACTGCACAGATATGTATGATTTGCTGTGTTTAGTGAAATTAGACCAAAGGAATGGTCCCTTGGCATTTGGCTTCCCGTTTGGAGCTTATGCAAAGTGGCATTCTCCCATACACTTTGTGAGAGCTTTCTGACCCCATGCTGCACACAATATATTTTCTGTGATGTTGCACTTGAAGAAGTCTATAAAGTGGCTAGTGAAGTAAAGCGCTTTTCGGAAAGGCCAAGGCACTCTGCAGAACATCGCCAATGTTTTGTTTCCAGTCGGCCATGTTGATTCAGCTAACAAACAGACTTTTTTTCCCCAAATGTCTTGGATTGCCGGTCACAAAAGGGGGACGTCGCAAGAAGCTGACTAGGAAAAAACTGCCTCACCATCGTTTGTTTGTGGACGGGATGAGCGGAGTCTCACAATGACTGTACGCTTTGACCACTCGATCAAAGGGAGCCTCCTTTTCTGACTTGCTTTTGTTAGAGTTTGTACCTTTATGACAGAACAACAGCTTCAAGTTTTATGAGGTTGACACCCACTAGGCCCATTTTATTTCCTTAGCTCAGCTTAATTTTCGCAGGAAAGCCTGGCTGAGCATGGAAATCCCTTTTCAAGGTTGCCCTGCACAAGACAGGCTGCAGCTTTTTGAACAAAGTTACAAGTGATGCGAAAGCACAATTTTATGCAATCATGCATAATGTAAATGTCACAAGCACAAACCATGGTTGGACCCAGCTGCAGTGACTTGTCCACGCTGTCAAAAAATGTCTGTCGGCAGACTGGGCTCCTTCACTTAGCATCTATATGTAATGATTTTCTTTTTATATCTCCCACATATGTCTAAGCTTCCTCTACCTTGGCAGCCACTCACTTTCTGCCCTCCTTCTGAACTTTGTGGATCAACAGTTTTCCTGAAAAGAAGGAATATTTTCCTTGTTTGCAAATCTGATTTTACTTTCATGTCGCTGCTCTGTTAGCAGAAACAGCTGACAACCTTTTTTATTCATTTGTTGCCTTAAACACATTTATTGCCTTAAACACAAGTAGATCTGCAACTGGAAGTGGCAAACGCCCACTAAGGCACAATGTACAATCATTAAGTACTGTACAAGTACTGCCAAGTTCTGTATCAGCTAACATGGATTGGTTTCCTCTTGCCTGATCAAATTGCACCATCAGGTGCACTCCGTTGTGCAATGTAGCGTTTAGCATCAGATCAGGTTAAGCGTTAAAAAAAACAACCTTTCAGACAAGCACCTGACGGGTGAGAAACAACAGTGAGACGTCGCAACCGAAAGAGACAGAAGAGAAGACAAACAGACTGGTGCGTTGATTAAAGTAAACTGTCTGGAGAGGAGAAGTCATGGGGGCGGTGAGGGACTCCGACAGGAGAGGAAAAACAGAGACTTGCACAGATTAATCACAGGCAGGCGGGCAGGCGGGCTCCTGTCTTGTTACCCCCGGCTGCAGGTCTTTTTTTTGGTTTACAATCAATCTCACAGTCAGAAGCGCTTTTTATAGAGTCCAAAAAACGTTGGCCCGCTGTGGGATCCAAACTTGATTTTCTGTGGGCAGAATACAATTATTAATCCGTGACAGTGAGGTCATGAGCAGCAATTATCAGTGCACAGACTGTTGCGCTGAGGAAAGACTCGGGGGGCCGGTGCAGATGTTTCCGGGTCTTTCTGGTCCACTAAAATTCAATTACTTGTTTGTAGCCGTTGACTAATCAGCTCTTAGTTGAAATGAAACAAAGTAGTCAAGGATCAGAGTCATTTCTTGCAGGTTTACCGATGGATGGAAAAATAGTACAGCAGCCTGGGGTCATCCAGAATTTTCACAGCAAGACAAAACGACTGCATCCAATGGTGCGCCGACGATGAACCAACATTGTGATGAAGATCTGCAGTTTTATACACTTCATGCGTGGCAAAAATTGTGTCTCCCATCTTGCAGACATCCCAATAAGGACTACCTTGCAGATATTCCAATAAGGACTACCTTGTAGGTATCACAATAAGGACTACCTTGTAGGTATCACAATAAGGAGCTGTTCTTTTGCAGGTTACTCTGATAAACAAATCCATCACCCATCCCACAGCAGGTGGCATTGCAACCTCTGACCTACCTAAGGTTGTTTTTGGACTGTTGCCAAGTGTAACTGTACAGTAGAAGGCAGATTTTCTAGGTCTCCTTTTCATGGGGCCTTGTCTGCTTACATCAGACAGATACTCAAGTTAAAAACTGCCACAAGACACATATTGTACGCCTTGGTTTTGAAAATCTTGAAAACTCCCCATGTGAGCTGTGTTTGTGGTGCGCCACACACACTCAACACGGGTTTGTGTGTTTGTATACATGGATACACGCAGAGGCGATTGATTCGCACTGGCCCGCACGCACCAGGAAGGCACAATCATGTCAGGTGCTGTGTACAGAGTACACACATTACGTCAGTGATTGGTAAAGGTGACTATTACCCCCATACACACACACGCACATACACAAACTAGAACTCGCGCACATTAAAATGAACCTTATGTTTCCCCAACAGAGGGGGAATAAACAGCACTTTTGTCATTTTACCCTATTTTGACGTTGTCCAGACCAGCTTATTCTTTCACAATTAGCAATTTTGACCAGCCAATTAAAGAATGTCCACCAAACTAAAAAGATGGAGAAAGAGAACCACAAATATAATAAGATTGAAGAAAAGTAAATGAGCTAAAATTTAGCTAAACTGGACTAAAGGAGAGTGTCAATTCACCCATGTTGTCAGAACATCTCAGCTATTGGAGGACAAAGTAGGACCAACTGAAGGACAAACGCAGAGACACAAACAGCTGTCCTCTCCCACACACACTGAACCCCGCGCAGAAAGGTGCGTGCCGGACTTAAACCCGCAACCTCCTTACCGTGGGGGTGGCAGTGTCATCCAACGGGCCCACCGTAGGAGATAGATATAAATGAATAATGTGTGGCACCTGTAATAGAAGCAGCATGTCATCTTCCCGAGTGTCTCTGGGGGCGTTCAAGAGCTGTCGGGAACGCAGACGTGAACTCCGCCAGCACCACATTCCCCGAATACCAGACACACTCCCGCAGCACGGCCGCCCCCTCGACAACAACACGCGCTCAGGGCCGGAGAGGTCAGCGCGCTCCGTCACCCAGGGGGCGCCGATCCTAACAAACACCATCCAAAGGACTAACGACTCTGACTAACGAAGCTACGTCAGCACGAGAGACAACATGAAATGATGCATAACGTACAGGCAGAGGCAGCGTTTTTATTCAGATATTCATATTTTCCAAATGTGTTCATCTTGTGTAAACAGGCACATTTGTTGAATAACGCAACTCGTATGACAAAACTGTTTGGATTTGGAACGCAAAACTGTCCGGAATTGATGGCGTCACGCTAGTGGGTACTTTTCCCTTCGCCTTTTTCCACACGCAGGACAGAAAAGGCTACCCGGCAAGATGACTAAGAGCTATCCAGCCATAACTACACTGGGAGATGCTACAGAGATTGGAGGAGGGGGAAAAACATGATGTGAAAATAGCCTCCTGTCCAGACCTGAATACAGTGTTGAAACTGTTCAGTCAGTTTTATGAAAGAACCACAATTGAGCAGGCCGTAAACACAAGTATGGATGTGTAAACGCAGCCAAGAACAAACCTCTCAATTCATGCCACCACTGAAGTGCATTGCATTTACCTAATAATGGGGAAAAAATGCTTTTTAATTCTGAATTCATAGGATAATTAAGTAATTTTTCCTCCCCCCAAAATGCAGTTTTCCTTGCAAAGTAAATGCAGTTTAATGACCCCATGTAAGTGATCCCGAACAGTCAGCAAAAAAAGTCAAAACTCTTTTTTGTTGCTGTTGTTTTGAATCCCAAGTAAATGCAGGTGGCAACCCAGACTTTGCCAATGAGGAAATGAAACTGCATGTGTGCCTCTGAGACAAACGGAAACACTCAAGCTTCTCCAAAGGAAACCGGCTTTGGTCCACGGTCTGCGTTTCCTTGGCAACTTAGCCGGCGTTCAGCTCGGAGGCAGACGGGGCCAGGGTTTCCCCTCACGCCGAGCTTTAATCAAACGGGGCCCCCCCACTCACCCGCAAACCCGAGCACTCCTCGTCACTCAGCGCCGACGCAAAAGCCGCACACAGGGACGCGCGCCGATGCGCAACTCAGCACACGCAGCACACGCTGCGGTTTCATATCTGTTTTTTCCCGTCGCTCCAAGGCTGTGGCCGTGTGTTTTGCTGGGCTCAGCCCTCCTGACTCATCTCTTCCCGGAACAGCGGACCTGCTGTCTTGCCACCAGCATCACAACACGCACGCAGCTGTACACAAACACAAGCTATTTTTATCGTTATTATCAAACTCAACGCAACGCACACGCAACGCACACGCTGTGATCGCTACTATTGGTTTAAAATATCTTTTTGTAGAAGCACATGCACACTTGTATATATGCGTTTGAGACAATAGTTTATGCCGTGACATCACCGTCGACCTCCACAGCTGTTTCCCAGATGACAAACACAGACGGTGTGTGAGTGTGTGTGTGTGTGTGTGTTTGTGAACATGTTTTTCCGGGCAGCCGGCTAGTGGAGACGCAGCCTCGGTTCAGTTTGTGCAGGTTTGGCGTGAGTGTGTCCGCTATCTGAAATAATCTCGCGTTGTCTGGACTCGTACGTTCTGTTTCGAAAAACGAGCTGATTTAGCGGAGGCCCTGAGTCAGGTGGCTCGCTGTGCACGAGGACTTGATTCCTTGTTAGTGGAGAAAAAGTAGTGACGCTCGAGTTTCCCAGAAATGAAGCAACGATATCTCTGATCTCAGTGCGCCTGAAAGGAGTCGGACCAGAACGTATCTGCCACTTTAGGGACGCCTGCTCCCGTTGATATGAAATATATCAACAGGAACACGAACGCCTGTCCGAACGCTCGAGATATATTTTATCAGCCCATTGAACCTCAACATGTCCTGACTGACCGCTAGAGACTTGCTGACGACGGAGTGAGGCGAGTGGTGCAAGTGGAAATTTGTCACTGGGGTCTCTCTTTTTTTTTTTTTAGAAGATTCCCATTCGGAGTGATGTCAGCGGCAGCGCACATCTGGAATGCTTCAGGTTCGCTCTGAGAAATGAATCAGCGGCGGCAAACCCCCAAGACGTGCAGACAGATGCAGAGATGCTGCTCTCGCCGTCCGTCTGTGTCTTGTTTGTCCGATTTCCACTCAGCGTCTTGCAAACTGGGGCCTTTCATTTGAAACCAAGCTTTAAAGGGGCCACCAGCCGAGACGTTGGTGGTCCGCTGGCTGACACTCTTCAACGCGCTCAGAGGTGATGCAATACGCCGAATGGCCACACGGGCTGGTGAAGATATTTGGGTTAAGATGACTATTTCGCAATTAAAGAATCACTGGATTTGGAAAACGGCTTTAAAGGCCGCGACATTGTGACTCAGGCCCTGTTTACACTAAACCAGGTTTCACTGTAAACTGTAAAATTCTGTACAGTTTAGGCTTTCTGTCTTAATGTAGCCGTTTTCAGAGTCGGAAACCATGCATTTTTGGATCCGAATTCCAAAATGGGATTGTTTGAAAAAGCCGCCCTCATGCCGTTTCATCTGAACATCGATGGCTAGTTTTTTTGTGGGAGGGAAACAATGACGTCTTACGCTCATGCTCCAGGTCTTCTTCTCTGGTATTAGCGCCACACAACGACTGGCTTAAGTACTGCAGCGGTTTCTGTCATTTTCAGCGGCTCCATCTGGACTGTAGCATTTTTGGGGAAGAGGAGGGAGGGAGGAAGGAATATACCAGCGAGGGGGTGTGGTCACTAACCTGGGGGAGTAATCGGCTGCCCTTTGTGACATCAGAAAGTAGCGATGTCGGCAGAAACGCTAGAAAACATCTTGCAGTTGAGTTCACACACCGATTGATGCCCGTCCTTTAATTTAAAACACCGCCGGATGTTCATTAGTCACCTTCAGCAGCCATTGGCTGCATCTGTCTGGCTTTATAGCTCCTGGAGGAGACAAGTAAGGTGTTTTTCTGCAGGCGAGCAGGCCGGTCATGTCTCTGCTCGCCTCCCCCAAACCCCTTAGAGCACCTAATGAGGTCAATCACTGCACCAATTACAGGTTAAAAGCAATAGCCCACTCTTCTTCTTCTTCTTCTACTTCTTCTTCCGATATACCTGCTCTGCTAGCCTCACCACCACTCCACTTTACTAGATAAATAGATGGAGAGATGGATGGATGGATGGATGGATGGATGGATAGATGGATAGATGGATGGATAGATAGATGGATAGATGATAGATAGATGGATAGATGATAGATAGATAGATAGATAGATAGATAGATAGATGTGCCTGAACTGACCCGACAGCCGGCCTGTCCCGGCCCTTCATCCGTTAGGTAACGGTCGCATGTCAGCGCGCTCTCCGCCAGAGGATAAAGAGGAACAGAGGGGCGGGTCGGCTTGATGGAGAGCCCACTTGATCTTTTCAAACGAGCTGACAAATTGCCTCTCCGTGCCTCCGCTCTGTCCTCAGAGCGCCCCTGCGCTGCAAAGAGCGACCCGACGACTGATAACAAATCCTGTCGCCCTGCTCATACCAGCCACGGACGGGCTAGCGTTTCATTGCCCCGAGGGCACGGACTCTAGTCAGGGGACGGAGATCACACAGTGTACAAGAGCAGCATCGGCGGGAAGTTCTGCTTCCTCAGCCACCAAAATGCAGAACCGCTCTTCTCCTCTCACCGACGAGGCTAAAGTATTCAGTCTGCAGGCTATTTATAGCAATTTAATATTCGTTTTTAATACCAGTTTGATGTTTTGGGTATTACGCCGTGAAAGCCTTTGAATCATCTCGTACATCTGCATCATTAAAGGACAGCCCTTTTTCCCAGGTAATTCCAGGTCTTCCAGTCGGGTAGCGTTTTCTCTTGTATGTGAAAATGGCAAAGACAAATTTGCAAGCTAAACGAAATGACATTGTGTACTCTGCGTACACGCAATGAGAATAAGAATGACCGCATCAATTCCGTCCAGTTCTCGCCCAGTCGGACAATACCTTTGTGTGACGGATGCACTCACGGACTGGGCTTCGTGGCACTTGATGAACAATACGAATGTCAATGACACACTGCCTTGGCGCAAGCATTTGCATCATTTCCTGTTTTGCCCAGTTTCGCGTCTATCAGGCGAGTTTAGGGCGCAGCCCCGCAAAAACTCAACCCAAGGGAAGACGCTGCATTCCAGGAAAGGAGTGGCTGCCCTTCTGAAATGTAATTTAGCTAACAATCTACCGGCATTGTAGTGAAAAGGTGGCTATGATCTGCCTATTCTTGTATCCTGCCATTCAATATGATCCAAAGTCCACCTTTTCAGTGTGAATCCTCCTCATGTCAGGGCCTTTTGCATTGGAACGCCTTCGCCTTCCGTCTTGCCACACGACATTTCGTTGCCTCTTTGTTTGTCGGTCGTGCACGCAATCTCACAAACGAGAAGTTGATGGGCTGACTCATCTTCCTCCAAATTCCAAAGTGACCTTCTCCTCCCCAGTTGAGTCACTCATCTGGAGAGGCGTGTCGCTCTGAGCCACAATGATTTTAGAGCCCGGATTTTTTTTTTTTTTTTTCACCAGTGAAGTTCAGATGTTGTTGGGTGCTTGATCAGTTTGGCGTAATTGCGTGAGTTTGAGAGCTTACTTTGTGACAAACACCCGTGCGTGTGGAAAAAGTGCCATTTAATTAGAGAGCGGAGCATCATAAGTGGAGCATGTAATAGCCTGCCTTAGCGAATTAAAAAAGGAATTATGCCCAAACCTGAGCGCTGACTCATAAGCTTAAGTAACAAGGTCACACACAAGGTTGACTGATCGTGAGGGGCAGAACTTTTTAGCAGTTACGGCACCGGTGATGAATACGAACATGCATTTTTTTTTCCAGATGTATTTTTTGCTTGCACATTCTTACAAAGTACGGACAATAATTTGGACCAGTTTTTACAAAAATGCATTTATTCAGATGTCAGATTTAGGGATGTTTTACAATAAATGTTAGTTTATGTCTCGCCCCATTGGGTCTGTTTTTGGTTTTTGTTTTTTTGCACGAGTGCCATTTACAGTAAAGTGTTGTAAAAGTCTTCAGATAGATTAGCTTGAAGCGGTTTTCTCTCACAGTCAGCAAAACCTTTCATGTAATAGAGGCTGCTTGTCTCAACTTGCCTCTCTTCAAACTAGCTGGGATTAAACGTAATCATGCTCTGTTATGACATTGGATAGACTAACATGTAGGACAGTTGCAGAATTATTATTTTATATACATATATATATATATATATGACTTTTTATGTAACCTGGCATGCCAAGTGTTATTTTTACTTCATGCTCTAGATTTATCTCATGTATTTGTCTGGTAAAGACTCCATAGAAAGCAGAAAACAAGAGGAAGCAAAACCCGTAAGTTGATTGGATGATGGCTGCCTGATAGGACCATGTTCCTGTCACATTTACGGCCAGTGACCGCTACTGCTAGCTTAGCCAGCTGAGGCCTCCTACGGATGTCTGAGGGGCATCTCTGGCCAGGTGTCACCGCCCAATGACGTCGTAGCTTCTTCATCCTCACCGTCTTCTTCTGTGGTTTTTGTTAAGGTAGCTTGGAACAACTTAACCTCACTAGGAAGATGGATACGTATGAAATCGCCATCTTTGTATTGCTTAACTTGAAAAAGTGGTCAGCTGTTTCTATCATTGTGGACACGCTGCTGTATATTTGTTATATAAGTGACATCATGGTCATGTTGTTTGAGCTAAGTTACCTAATGGTTTCTCTCTTTTTACTTAAGTTCACATTGTGAGTACTTCTTCCCCCGAAGTTGTCAGTAAAGTGCGTGTGTCGGCATGAAGTTATTTCCCTGGCTGCCGTTCTGAACCTTCTCTGACACCTCTCTTGCCTAACCGTCTGTGCCTGGAGGCATGCTGCTGAACATCCAGGCGGGCGTGTTTTTGCCAGCTGTATTCAGCCCAGGTGGGTGTGGAGCTGCTCGCAGGCTTGGACCAAACCTTTGACGTCAATCCAGCCACCTGCTCCTCTCCTGCTGTTTTTAGCGCATACTTGCAGCGCAGAGCCAGCGGCTGAGCCACAAAGGAGTGGACAGCCTTTGAATATCCTCAGTATTACCTGAGGAGCAGCATTCTAGCATCAAGCGTGCGCGCTGTGAAGAGGGTTGTCCCTCAGCGCAGTCGTTTTTTCCCATCAGTAGTTTGCAGCTTTTGCATTTGAGTCGAGCTCCAACTGTCACTACTCGAATCCGCGCAGGCTAAATTTTTTGCCAAAAGGCAGCGGTGTGCCGGGAATAAACCAGCGCCTTGTGTGATGATTTGATTGAATTGTGTTATCTTTGTAAAATACCCATATTGGCCAATGTTTAGAATGAATTATTTAAGGCAGAAAGAAAGAGGAACAAAGTGGATTCTGACTTTGCATGCATGTTGTACAACAGAATTGCTAACTTTGGGTAGCTAGGTGGAGTGAGACTTTTTCATGATGTAGGCTTTGGGTTCATTTCACCACTTGGGTTCAAATAGGATAGGCCTTAACTATCAAGTCACAAATACCAAATAATTTTTTGAAATGAATCTGAAAAGTCTACAAAAATAAACAAAATCACACTTTGAGTGCCGTGTTTCATGAAGGGATTCAGTGTGAAGAAATTAGGCTACGTAAAGCGCAGTGATGTCATAAATGGGCGCCAGCTTCCAGAAGAAGCAAAGGTAAACAAAACCGCCTGAAGAGGGAAGAGAGGATTAGCAGAGTTACTTGTGCCAGTTGGACCAGTTGTTAATATTCTAGTAGGTCACCTTAACGTTGCTGCCCCATGACAAAAGACAAAGACAAGGCAACACTGGCTGCCTCGCCCCACGACTAATGAACCTCCTGCCAGCAGCCAAGCTTGTGAAGGCCTCTTGGCGTTAGTACAGGTCCACCAAGTAATTAAGATGGCAAGCACAAAAACAGACTACAAAAAAAGAGCCTGTTCATCACAAGTCATGATAAGAGTGTGAATGATGAAAAGGTTTTTATGTTCAAAAAGTCTAAAGGGAATACAAGACAGAAAAATAATACAAAAGTACTGAAAAAAAGGGAAAAAAAATAAACTTTTATTTTTATTTTTTTAAAATTTTGGACATCTTGCCCAATAATACTCTAGAGTGTTACAGTATCTTGTTTTTCCTGATTTTTGGTTATGTTGATTCTAGCACTCCGGCTCACGCTAAACTATGATATGACCATAATTTAGGTGAGTTTCGGTCTCATTAAAGTGTTTGTTACTATACTGTTTGTTACGTACTATAGTATGCCATTTCTTCTTCGGACATGTTGAGATTTTGCATTTTAACACATCGTCTCATGCTAATCTGTGATATTACGGTCATTTCAGTGTGTTTTGGGCTGAAAATTTTTTTTAAAAAATTGTCTCCCCAGAAAAACAACATACTATGTTGCATACTAGACTTTTTTTTTTTTCCTAATCTTGGACATGTCGATATTTTTCCATACTCCCACCTTCTTGATGCTATGCTGCTATCAGAGGACAGTCATCGCTGTGAGCTTTGGGCTGATATGAGTCGTAAACGCCACAATGTCATGTTACATGCACCAAGGCCTCTGGAAATGGCATATCCTGATCCGTATACCCCTTATATTTATATTTGAGTCTCTAATATAAAGTTTATCTTCATTCGTACTTTTCTATGCACAGTTTACCTCCTCAACCAGCCAATGTAATGTGAGACAGTTATTCAGAAATGAGAAATGAGATGTTTGCATAGCATTGACTCAGAGAGGTGATCCTGCTAACGAGACGTAATCGACACACTTTTTCGGGTATGAGAGGAATGCAGTTGCACAACTGGAACAACGCGTTTTGTCGCTGAGGCATTTCTGTTTCACGCAACACCGTCTGTATACATATAAATAGAACAGGCAGCGCTGGAGTTGGCCACTCGAGTCACGTGGGTCCAGAAAATCAAAGGCCGAAGACTGGTAGGCCCCGTGAGATAAGCAGGGAGATGCCTTTCTGAGGGCGTGTGTTATGGATTTGTGTCATTAGGTGAGGCCAGGCAGGCACATAGCTGGAATCCTTGGCATGTCTCGCAGTCTAAAGTCACTCAGAATAACATTCTGAGAATAACGGCAACTGATCCAACCAGATCCAAGCCACAGGGAAGAATTCTAAACTTAAAGGAAAAATGTAATCGTGACGTATGAGTAGAAAGAAAGAAAGAAAGGAAACTTCACACAACAAATATTTAGCATGTGTGCACTAGAATGCAGCAGCTTGCCCGAGGATTTCTTTTTTGGTTTGATGTATTTGTCTTAACACAACATTAATAGAAGATGAGAAGAGAAATTCAGGAAGATGCTGTGAATCTGTTTGATGCTCAACAGGTTAGAGATTCTTTCAAAAGATGGAAAAACGTGTGATGATACAGATGCTCTTTCTGAACTCCCAGCTTATTTAAACTGTACTTTTACACCGCAATACATCCCTGCTTGCCACACGGCAATATTAATGAATTCCCGTGTGTCCATAGGAGGCCTGAGGTTATTCCGACATGAAAAATCTTAAGTGCTCTGCTTCAAATGCGATTGATTGATGCTCTTCATCCATCACGTTTTTCAAGAATTTTTTTCCCCCTCCTGTTTTTCAAACAGTGTCTACGGGATGTTGACTGGATGGATGTGCAAAAAAAAATCATGAAATGAAGAAAAAAGGAGATGCAAGCGATTGTAGCGCAGTGCAGCAATGCAGTGGTTAACTGCACTGCTGCCTCAAAGCAAGAATGTGTGTGCGTGTGTGCATGTGCATGTTCTCCCTCTGCAAGCATCCTCCCACGGTCCAAACACATGTAGATTTGGCTGATTGGCAACTATAAATTGGACCAACGGTGGGAGTGGGAGTGTTTTATCTCCGCACGGGCCCTGGGAATCGTCCCCGGGTGGGGGGTCGGGGGATGGGATCTGGCAACCCCGTGACCCCCGAGCGCAGGATAAGGCTGCCACGGAAAATGGACGGACGATGTGGGAAACGTTCCATCTGCCGTGCCAGAGTACCTGGATGAGACTGAGTGCCGGCAAAGCTGAAATACGTTACAGCAGACGGTCTATAATTACATCGGTTACTCGCGAGGGCGATGAAGGACACTGCCAGCGAAAAGTTTGGGGTCACCGACTCATTCCGGCATTGAATTCCATTGTGAGTAGCAGCTTCATGGAATAATCTACTGGAACGCTGTAAGAACATTACCAGTGCAGGGAAATCAGTCAGGATGTGCTGGATGCATTATGGGATGGCTTTGACACTTGTTGCCTGGAATGTCTCATCTGATGTGACTTTAGATGACGCAGCCGTCATTATAGAAGTTGAATGATTTAAAATGGCTTTAAAAACATTAAACATTTTGAAAAGAAAGCTCCGTATTATCATCACACTTAGTTGTGTGTGCTGAACAATTAAGTGTTCAGGCTACTGTTGCTGCTACTGGCGAGAAATGTTGCTCACTTGGAATTCTCTCAATCACTTTTAATGAGACATTGGAAGTGGTTTTCATGACTCAACGAATAAACACTGAAACGTTCCCATAGAGCATTCAAGATCATTATTACACGCAGCCGGTTGTGATTTAGTTCACTGCAGAGATGAGCCAGTGACCCCAAACTTTCGAACGGTGGTGGATGTCAATAACCAATGAATAAACTACGAAATTAAAAAGATGATTTCGGATCTTTTCAGTGCGTTTGGTGCAGTTCCGTGCACCAAACGCACACACGCAGACATCCAGAACCCTGGGAACGTAGTGAGAAGGGAGAGATAGTGGTTGTTTTTTGTTTTTTTCCTTCCTCTGATGGTTCGACTCCGCAATTTACGGTTGAGTCATTTTGGACACACTTTACAGCCTTCTATTTTTGCAGGCACGTCTCATTTCAAATGCTTTGAGAATCCGAGAGTCTCCTTTCCTCCACTGTGCCGGGGGTCTGCGCGGACCGACTGGCACGGAACGGAGATAGCTAGCGAGAGGAGAAGGGGGGGGGGGAGAAAGCCGCACGGCTCTCTGCAATTACGGAGTGAGGAAACGCAGAAGGAGCTGCGCGCCGTCCAAAATCTCCACATATCTGGAAAGGAACGGAGCAAAGCTCGGTTCACAGCGAGTCTCGCGGCCCGTACGCGCAAATGGAAGAGCTCTTTTTTTTTTACGAGGGAGCCGCAGGCAGAGGCAGAAAGGAGAAGTTTGTGGGGAGAGAGTGAGCGAGAGAGAGAGAGAGAGAGAGAGAGAGAGAGAGAGAGATGGAGCAGAGCGAGCTCCGGACATCTGGTCGGGGCTTTTGGTTCTGATCCTCATCCTGCTCCTGCGGCGAGGCCTGCTGACATCTTCACCAGCGGTTAGAGGGACGTTCAGCCACAACCGCATCTGACGGCAGCCAATCAGAGTCCAGATCGGGTCCAGCTCCAACTCCAACTCCAAAGTCACTTTTATGGCTGATGGAGACGAAGCGAAGCGACGTGGAGTTTGCTTCTAGCATGCGAGAAAGGATTGTCAACTTAACAGCAGCACATTAGCAAACAGTCAACCACCCCAGAGAGGCAGTGAGGGGTTTGTTTGTTGTATCTTTTTTTTTTTTAACGCTTCATAATATGCAAATGTAATTGAAAGATAACAAGACAGTGAGCGCGCCTGGGTAAATACAGGTGGGCTCGTGCCCCTCCGCTGACTCAATAATCCCGCCGCTTAAGCGCTGTGACAGCTGAGTCCCAGCGGGGGGCAGGGAGCCTCCAATCTGGGTAATTGGATTGACTGAGCTGGAAGTGGGCGTGGCGTGGCGAGGGCCGCGTCGGAAATTTTCTCCAGCAAATCGCTAATCAGTGGTTTTGCTCAAACGTCAGTTGGTGATGAAATGCTAACGGTTGGTTGGGTTATTGGGTTTTAAGTATACACGAGAAGAACGTAGCGGTTGGAATGACCAAATGTCTTCCATTCACTCAAATCTATGAAGACAAGTATTATCGAGCTGTCTTGTTTTACATATTGAAAGGTCAAAACAAACACTCATCATCTGCCTTAGATTGCTGCTGTGCTAATTTTTGCAGTGGTGCAATGATCGTTCAAACTGGATGCGAGTGCGTTTTTCATATCCGGTCTTCTGCGGCATTTGGCTCACCGTTTGGGTCGGGGGATTAGACTGGAGGCTTTCAGCGCGTGGCAAATGGTTGACTGGTGGGGGGTTGGGCAGTAATCTAACCCCCCCTCAGTATCTCCAGCTCAGGGACGGAGACCTCACTGGACGCACCGGCCGTTAACGACGGCACCTCTCAGGCCTTTACTCCAAAAACCGGCCTCATGGGTGTTTGGACTTTACAGAAACACTTTGTTGCCATCTGATAAGAGGGGAAGTTAGCAACTGCTTCACTTAACTGCTTGAAACCCACTTTAAATGCAAATAATGTTCTTCAAACATGCCATGATCGAGAACTGTTCAGCTACTTGCTACCTGCTCATCATTCTCCATAGATAGATAGGTAGATAGATAGATAGATAGATAGATAGCAGCGCTAAAAACAATGAACAAACTCTACAACAATCACCGCAAGGAGCCTTGTGCAAAAGGCAGTCAGTTTTGCAGAGGCAAGGATAAGCGTTTACATTTCTGGTATATGGTACACGCGAGGGCGGGGGCAGTCTGAAAAACAAACTCAGGAAAACTAATATTTAGGATTCACCCTCTGGCTTTACAAAGGACTTCTCAAAACTGAGTTGATTCAAAACACTTTGCTCGCCTCGGAGGTGAAATGCAATACCTTGGCTTGGCTTTGTGTTTTCTAGCTTCCCTCCTTATTAAAAATAATAAGTTCCCTCCCAGTGAAACTACTTTCGAATATTATCGCGACACACACGCTTTCATAAAACAACCCTCAACAATTGTCCCAAAGTTTGGTCAGCCACCACAAGCACAAGAAGAAGAGACGGCTGCTGCTAGCTCCTGCCAGCTGCTAGCCCCTGCTGCTTGCGTAGCATAAATTAAGACCCAGACACCGGCACCCGCCCCTTGTGATACATATCTACTGATTCCGCTGGCGAGGCGCAGAGGCACTGACTCTTTCAAAATCACCACAACGCCGGGCTGTTTTGTTCAGGGGTCAAATGTAACAACAGCGGTGAGTGGAGCCTCGTCTCGGTTTGCGTTGTGTCAACAGAGCGAGAGTTGCTGGAGCCGTGCTAGCAGGTCCGGAGGCACAACGCCTGCCTTGGCCCGTCGTCACGTTTCTCGATGGGGGAACTTTCTGTGAAGTCACTTTGGTGTGACTTGGAACAAAATATCTTGAGTCATGTTACACCACGTTGTCTTTGTTGCTCAAAGATAGTCCCCACCCCCACCCCTCTCACCCCCAACTTGTTGTTGTGCTCTGACACACGATTTCTTTTCTTTCTTTTTTTTCCTCACGGAAACTATCTGAGTTGCGGTGACAGTGTGTCACCCCCCCCCCTACTCTCTCCGTGGCCAGACAGAGTGGCATGTATCACACTGTGGGGTGACATGGAGTGAAACGACGTGGGGGAGTCTGGGTTGGAGCAATTGGCACCGGTGTTTGTTGATCAGCCCAGAGAGGAGCTTGTGGGTGGGGGAGGGGCTTCTGCTAGTGTGTGTGTGTGTGTGTGTGTGTGTGTGTGTGTGTGTGTGTGTGTGTGTGTGTGTGTGTGTGTGTTGGTGGTCTTCGGCATTCCTGTGTGACTGATTTTTTTTTTTTTTTTTTTTACTGGCCGAGCGCCACAGCGTCACCGTTGCGACATTAGAGCGGTGATAGCGGTGATCAACAGCTGATGGTTATCACGCTGCGTTTGAACGAAGGCTGCATCTGCGCACAGCTGGACGCCAGGTCAACAGCAGCCTTGCCAGAGCTGCTGTCAGTAGTTCATTTAACATTTTACCCATGAGTGTTCATCCAAAAGGAATATGAATAAGAATATGATTTTCTTCGCTATTCAATTCCTGCCTTTTTTTTTTTTTTACTGAGAATCTTGCGCTGTGCAAAAGAGGGAAGATTTTTGAGTTGAATATAAATTATTCATCATTTCTTTTTCTTTTTTTCCCCCCTTTTTTAAAAAAAAAAATCGAAGTCAGGCTAATCAAACCAACTGCGCACCATCTGACCGTTATTGATTTCTGCTGTGCGTGCGTCTCTGTGAGCCCCAGCGAGAATACCTGGCTGCCAGAGTGTCGGTGTTTGATGTGTGCGATGCCCTCAGCCTGCCTTTCATTTCTCCTTCAAACATTCATGAAAGGCCTGAACTCTCCTCCTCTTTCATTCTTAGTATTCTTCACATTAAAAAAAAAACAAAGGCAAAAGCAACAAACGAATCACCGAGTCGTCCTGGAACAACAGGTCTTCCCGATTCCACAACACAACTATTAGAGAGCGTCCTCACTTTCTGCAAGGCTCGGTGTTGGCGAGTAATCCATTACGAAGTAATCCACTACTGTAATTAAACTACTTTTTGAGTAACGGAGTAATGGAACTAGATTACTGCGGCAAAACTGGTTATTATATCGTAATTACTTCATCAAGGAACAATTTGGTTACTTTTCCGAAATCTTCTAATCACTTTAACAACATGGGCTGTGCAAAAGTCACCAGTGCGGTGAAATGTGCAGTTTGTGTTCAGAGGGCAAACATTCATTCATGTTAAGAGGACAGAGGCAATGTTTGGGATTGCAAAATTTGCACCATAAAGTTCATTTTTAACCACGGTAATTAGCGAAGTAGTTAAAGAAGTAAATAGATTACTTTATAAAGAAGGAGTAATCAGTAATTAGTAGTTGCATTACTTTTATGGAGCAATCCCCACAACACTGTGTATATAGTAAGCCAGTGGTGACATTGAGGACCAAACACATTTCTTTTAGGTTTGACTTTTTCGAACCACATTAACTAAAAGTGATTAAAACAAACTCAAAGGGAACGCCCGCGCTACATCGTCTGACTGTGACACACTCCTGACGCCATAGTATCTGTATTTCAAGCGGCGGCGGCTGTTTGTCACTGGGAAGATCCCTTTCATGGCTGGACATCACAGCCCACCGCTCACAGCCAAAACCATTGCGGAGCGACAAAAGCCACCGGTAATCTGAAGCTCGCAGAAAGAAAAAGGGGGTCGCAATAAACACAGGTGTGTGTGTGTGTGCGCGCGAGAAATAATGGAACGACCTGCTGATGATGATGATGAGGATGAGGATGATGGTCCATAGTAGCCGGAGGACGCTCGCGTGGAACCTGTTCTGCGGGAGAAGGTCGGCCTGCCTGCTTCAAAGGCAGCAGGTTCCTCCCGGCAGGCACAATGAATATGCAAAGGAGCAATATTTTCTGGCAGCAGCTGCTCGGAAGGTCGTTCTCTCCCCGACTTACTTTAAACGGCTTTGCACTGAAGTCTCTACGTTCGTCACAAGAAGCGATAACTGGGAAGAACTTTTTCCCGCCTGTGAAGATGGTTGCACCCGGTGCGTAGCGTCCCTACCGGGATGTTGCGACTCACGCTGGCGGCTGCAGCCGTCAGTAAAAGACATCATTCAACAAACAAGATCGTGACTGATTTGCTCAATAATTTATTCATATATGCAGACATATTACAAAATGAACAGGGAAAAAAATGGACACAATGTAAAAAAAAAAACAAAAAACAACAACTTCTCGTTTGGACTTCCCCGACCAACCCTGAAATACAGCGAACCGGGACAATCACGTGACTTTTTGTGAGTGGAGAAGTGGAAAAACTCGCTGGAGAGGCCTGCGAGCGTCGGTCAGATGGAAGAGGAGTCCGTCAAGACGGCTCTGACTTTGAGTCCCAGAGGCAAAAAAAAAAGAGAAGGCGACACCGGGAGGAAGCTATGCTAGGAAACAGAAAATGTACAATGGTCTTGTCCGACTTGCTCACCAAAAAAAAAGTGTCGTCTTAAATAATCCCGAGCAGGTGCTTTGGTGAGCCTCATGCAACGTAAGACCAAAAGGAGGGGGGCGGGGGGGACTGAAGAGTTAAGGTGTAACAGTGAAGCTCGGTGGAAGTGACGTGAAATTGCGTTTGGTCTGCGACAAGTACTCGTATAAAATATCCTTCAATGGTGACTGGAGTGCATCGGCGTCTATTGCACAGGTTTCCCCTCCGTCGCTCCCCCGGGCGCCGCTTCGCTCCGTCTCCTCCGGCAGGAAGGCGAGAAACAAAGTAATCCCAACTGGAAGTAATCTGTCCAAATGTCCCGAGCACGTGGGGAGGTTGGCCGACGTTTGGCACGCAAAGCACCTCGGTGCGGGGTGGGGGGGTAGGGTGGGGTGGGGGGTGTATTGGGGGCGGAGCTTCGCTTTAAGACGTCCAGCTTGTCCGACGACTGTTTTTTTCCCCGCTTCCCTTAGTTTTTTTTTTTAAACCCCCCCACCCGACCCGCCGAAAGTTCCCACGTGGTGTCACAGATGCCGTCTGGCGAGCGCGGTGCCCCTCCCCCGTCCCAGACGAGCGGCGGGTTCAGAAAGTCAGGTCAGAGGCGGCGGCGTCGGTCCCTCGGCCTTCATCTCTTCTTCTTGCTGTGTCGCAGCATCTTCTTCCTCTTCAGGATCATCTCGTAGAGCTTCTCCAGGCCGGGCTGCAGGCCCTGGCCGTCCATGGCCGAACAGCCCTGCGTGTGGTGCAGCGTGGACGAGCTCAGCTCGTGCAGGGACAGCACCTTCTCCACCTGTGTGACACACACACAGCGGTTAGGGACAAAAAAAACTCCTTTGCAACACACGACTGTTCTGATAACTTACTTCAAGAACGACTGAACGGGTTGGCACTTGAAATAACATTAATGTTTAATGGCATTCAGTGCCACATGATTGATGTAGCTAGCTAGTACAAGCTAGTACAAAGTGACCTGCTCACACACTATATGTCTTCCAGAAAATTAGCTGCTCTGACCTGAATTTGGACTGAGCTGAAGATGAACATCATCTCACACGAGCGGTTCATTTGCATCTAGATTTGAGTCATGCGGCTCGCTCTGCAAAGCCCCGGGAGCCCAGGTAGCTAGCGGCTACTGTCAACGTGGCAACAGCCAACAACCTGCCAACCCTTTCAATTCCGGTCGCTTCCAAAAGCCTTTGTTGTTGATTTGTAGTTTTTTTTTCCAGCAACAAACAGCAGACAAATGAAAGAAGCAGGGGGTTTGGAGCCAATAATTACCTCTGATGCTGACAAGGCTCCATCCAGGTCCTGCTTGTTGGCCAGGACCAGCACGGGGACGCCCTGGTTCTCGGCAGAGCGGGTGATGCGGTGCAGCTCCACCTTGGCCTCCTCCATGCGCTCCGCCTCGGCCGAGTCCACCACGAACACCAGGCCGTCCGTCCTGCGGGTGTACGACTTCCACAGCGGCCTCAGCTTGTCCTGGCCGCCCACGTCCCACACCTGGAACGCCGTGCTGTTGGCCTTGGAGTTGCCCATGGGCACCTTAATCCGCTCCATGTTGAAGCCCTTGGTGGGGATGGTCTCGACGAACTCGCGCAGCTTCAGCCGGTAGAGGAGCGACGTCTTGCCGGCGCAGTCCAGGCCGATCACCACCACGTGCAGGGACTGGAAGCCCGGCAGGAAGGGCGTGTTGGGGGCCATTTCGGTCAGCTGGTTCCCCATGTCGGCGGTTCCCCTCAAAATATTTGCCCGGACGGATTTCCCCCTGGGCTCGCCGAGTGCTGGCTGCTCTGCCCGCCTTCGGCCTCGAGAGGCTTTGATGGTTGGTGGGAGGAGCAGATCCGGACGGAGAGCGCTTCTTCGCACTCCTGGCTCCGCTTCAAAGGCCGGGGCAGGAGGGGACAGACCGCTGGCTGCAGCCGCTGACGACCTGAGAGGAGGGCGGGGGGAAAAAAAGAAACATGAGTCAGCTGCTTTAGAAACAAGGGGACTCCGCAGGGTCGTAAAGTGCACCGGAGCAGAATGAGCTGAATCACTGAAGGGTGAATCACGAATGTGAATCTGGTCGTGACTTACAGCACAAGGCGGATTCTTCGTAATAGTAATAATAATAATAATAATAATAACAACAACAACAACAACAACAACAACAACAACAACAGGATGTGTTTGACTGAGCAGCGCTGGAGTTTTAAAGATTAGTTACACTTGCTGGCCGCTTGCTTGGAAATAAATTAAATAAAGTGCATTTAGGCAGGACATTATTAGCTGGTTTCTGCTGATGCAGCATTAAAAAAAAGTGCTACTGTGCACAACTGGGTTCGCTGCACGGACGCGTTTCCAGACGCGGTTTGACAAAGAAAATCTGGAAAACTCCGGGGGTCAAAAGAGCAGCCGTGGCTGCGCTTCGGTCCGTGGCCGGAGTGACTGGTTAAAGTCGCTTCCCCCGGTTACCAACAAGAGAAGTGGCAGAAAGAACGCGCTTACGTGCACGAGTTGCCGACTCATACGCTAAACACGAACGGGTTCGAGGACTTTTAAAAGGTGGAGAAAACGGCTCGTGTTGAATCTTCGCGAGGTCTGTTATCGAAGCTGCTGTCGCGACAAACTCACCATGCAGCGCTCCTCCAAAAAAGAATAAATAAAAATAAAAATAAAAACCTTCAACTCCAACTCATTCTTGCAGTCCAACAAATTCGCGGGCAACTTCTCAGCTTTCGGAGCAGAATCCCAAGTCAAGTAACCAGGCGCGTTTCAGTCGCCGTCGTACCGTCTCCTCGGCTGTCCTGCGAACACTGGCTGGAGGAGGAGCGAGGGAGAGCCGCTAATATCAGTCCCCTCCCCCTCCCCTCGCCCGCCTCGGTGGTGACGGAACACAAGTAGGGGCACGTGACGATGCCGGAGTAGAGTGAAACTACAGGTATGGCGGCCAGTTTTTGATGCGCCAACATGTGTTGATGGTTCGATAATGGTTTGATGATGGTTTGATGGCGCAAAAACATGAAACGCTTTATGTTGAAAGTTTCGATGCTTGTGATAAAAAGCAAATTAAAATTTTAAGATTACTATATATTCAATATTCAGTTGTATTAAAAAAAAAAAAAAAAAAAAGATACAGAATTATTACATTTATTTTCAGATAAAGCCTATTTCAGTTGCCCCTTTACTCAGTTAAATGTATCAAGACATTTAAAACGGCATTACTACCTCTGGCAAGACTAACACACAGTGTAAATCGATGAATTTAGAACTTCAATTGACTCAATGCAGTGGCGTAGTCTGCGTGATATGCAGGTATGCGCCGTATAACCACAGGAAAAATGTTCCGAATTACCGTACCACCACTAAAAAAATGCGCAATGATACGTATCAGTATGTTTTTGACAGAACGTTCGCTTTCCCGTTTAAGAACGTGATTAAAAGTATGTTTTACGTTCCATTATGGAACACAATGGACATAACATTTAGTGTCGCTCCAGAGGATTGATTTTTTTTTTTTTGTTGCAGCGTTTGCACTTAAATGCCAAAACTTTTAAGGGTAAAAAAAAATAATAAGTTTTCGCACCAAAACTTTTTTTGGGGTGGGGAGATATGGTGTGTTAACTATTTAATCATTTTTATTTATTTTAACAAATTTGTCCCGTGACTGCTGTTCATCAGTAAATTAAAGTTCAGCTGTAAATGACTGTAATATATCCAATGCTGCTTACAATACAGTACCTTTACATTTAGGCAGTACATAATCTCTCTTTCATGATCTCACGTACGTGGATGCTGGATACTTCATGTATTTCTGAGTATGATGGTGGTTCTTGTTTTGTGTTGTTATGATGTAGCTCCTGCCGGGCAGATGTGTACGAAGTATACCCACTAAAATAAACTGAAATGAACCACTGACTCAATGATAATTTGTACTCACAATAACTGTCCAGTTGTGACTGTGAGTCTTATTACCAAATTCACATTGATCTTGTGAATTATTTCCTTAAAGTCGTCTTTTTCCTGCACTGTGTGACAACCTCCCTGAATCTCTTCACTTCCATCATTTCATCTCTTATCATTTATGGAATCTAGTCGGCCAGGAGGCTGTTTCGTGCTCTTGCGTCATAGCATTTGCCTGCACCCCCCCCTTTCTCAGTCATCAGAGGGCGAAACCGAAACCTGCCAGGCCTGATAGAGCGACCATCAAGGTAAATCAAAACCCTGTTGACGCTCGTTAGCGCATGCTTGAGCTGCTGATGTTTTGTGTTTTACCCTACACGCCTCAATAAACAATGATTATGGCCAGGTTCCCACAGTCACCGGGGCTGCTATGTCAGTAATAACAGGTTCAAACTGTCGCGACCAGCTACTGCAGAAAAAACGATTTATGTCACGGACAAACACGGTAGCTGTGCTGGATATGAACAACAGAACAACTGAGTAGGCCTAAATAACAGATGGCATCTTTAAGCAAAATATGTGAGTTGTGTAACACACAAAACATGTCTCCATTGTATCACAGATATTCAAATGAAGCTGAAAAGGTGGAGGAGGGGAGGAGGAGAGGAGAGCCGTGATGGTCAATGGAAAAGTTGATTACAGCTGCACGGTTGAGGGCCTTCTATTACATAATGGAGCCGTTCCATTGATTTGCATTGTTGTGCATGCAGTTCTTTCCTTCATAACTGACACTGGTTTTGACAGCGGGGAGAGGTGTTGGTGTGTGTGGAGGGGTGGTGAAAGTGTCTGCGTGTGAAAGAGAAAGAGAGAGTGTGTGCGTGTGCGTGTGATGACCTTTGCTGACTAACTGTCAAAGTGGAGGCAGGGTGTGGTGGTGGTGGTGGGGAGGAGGTGGGGAGATTCAGACATATCGCTGATACTGCAAAGGTTCCATTTTGCATGTGTGATCCAGTCCCCTCCATGGAAACCATTAGTAGCCTGATTGTGTTAACAATACTCTTTCTTTTCTACAAAGGCATAAGCTGATCCTCTTCTTCTTGAATGGCTGAAATGGGGGAAGGAACAATTTAAACTGTTTTTTTTTTTTTTTTGTTTTTTTTTACCGATTGTTCCCTGCCGATGACAGATCAGCTTCTGCCGTCTTCCCTTTAAATACCCACGAGCGGTCAATTCGTCTCATTGATCCGAGAGCACTGAGCCCAAACGAGCCACCCCTTCTTCATTGTAAATGATAGCAGCGCCCTCTGTGGGCTGCAAGGGGGGTATAACATCTGCCATTTGTTTTGAACTCACAACCTTTTATAACGGCGGTTCGTAGTAGATTGCTAATATAGCCAAGAACAGCCAAGTCTGGTTGGTTAGCTTGTTTCGCTAACGTCTTGTTCTATGTTGTTTGCATCTTCGTTCACTTTTTGTACAGTTGTCCATGATGTAGAACTACTATATTTCAGACAGACTGCACTAACAAAAAACTGTCAAGACATCCAGTTGAACATGTATCAATTCCCCTGTCAAGAAAAGGAACTTCTGAAGTTAGCATTAGCCTTTTTCCAGGCAGAAACAACAGGCCGTTTGCAGCAGCGGCAGCATGTGACGTTGAGGTGCTCGGCAGTTGATGCAAGCTGTCAGCAGCTTCGAATACACTCTCCATAGAGGTGAACATAGGAGTCATTGTGCTGAATGGTAAACTCATTACGACAAAACTCTATTTCCACGTGATTACCTTCCAAATGTAGTGACTCTGCTCTAACTAACAGGCCCTTTGAGGCTTTACGACTTTGCAAAAAAAAAAAAAAAAAAAAAAAAAAAAGAGGCACAGCACAAACTCCTGCAGCGGTGCCATTATAACACAGAGTTGAAAATAAATAAATAAAAAAAGACACAGGAGATGCTGTGTGTTTGTTTGTGTCCTACAAAAGCTGCCCTGGAGAGCTGCAGGTTGCTTGGAAACTCCACTTAACAAGGTCAGAGGTAGGAGAGGCAGAGGCAGGCAGCTCAGCTGCCCCAAACTGATCCTGCTGCTGCTGTTTCTCTAACCAGGACACCGGTCTGGTGAGCAGTCCTCCTATACATTCCTTCTTTTTTTTTTTTTATGACTTCTTCTGTAAGCCCTAACTTTCTCATATCCACTCTGCAGCCCCATCCTCGGGCTGCCCTTCTTACCCAAATACATGCATTAGTCAACATACTTTCCGTATGTTACTATATGTTTCATCATTATGCTTACGCTGGCAGTTCTTTTTTTTTTTCTCTTTTTCTCTTTTTTCCCCTTCTTTTCTATGAAGGAATAAATTAATATATGTGCTGCATTTCAATGAGATTTCCTCTGATGTGCATCGAGGGTGGCTCTGCTTTTATGAGCAGTATTATAATGACTGTTTTCATAATTTAGTGATCTCACCTCGCGGTATTGAAAGGCACAGTTTTGTTTGTCCTATTTGCGTTTTGTCTTGAGCTTATAGATAGATAGACGTAAATATGAGTGGCCAACAGATTTCAAAGAAAAAACGACAACATTTTAATTCATCTAAATATAAGCTGACACGCCCTCACTGCATTTTCAATCTGCTACCAACAACAGAAACCAAAGTGAAAATCAGTGAAGTGGAATCGGCTTTATGTAATTTTTAGGAGACCTTTGCAACTTGAGTATAGCGACGCGTGCCAGGAGAGGGAGGGAAACGGCCACAGGGGAGAGGCGTGTAATCAGAGGAGCTAGAGGCAGTGGTTGGGTGTCAAAGTGCCGGTGTCGCGGCCGCGGCAGCAGGCGGGTGTCTCCCAGTTGACCGAGGAGGAGGAGGCGGCTTTCTGCCTCCAGACACGCGGCTTTAAACGCCCGCTCCTACCAAGAGTCGGCCGGCTGTTGGGGCAGGTCAGATTTATTCAGGAACTGAATGCCAAACGTCTCGCTGACCTTTTAGGTTGAAAGGGTTTTCATCACAATGGGGGTGAGAAGTGTGCATCGCCACGGCACCGGGTGGAGCCCCAGGGGTGGGAATTCCGCCCTTTAAGTGAAACATGGAGAGGGCATCGCTTCTCGCCCGTTGAGGCGAAGAGACAATGTGTGACCTGCGCTAACAATCCTCTGGGCAACACAGATTTCACACCTAGAAACAATCTAGGGTGACATTAATATTTTAAAGTGGACTGTGTCATATAACAGCCTTGGAATTTCAGGTTTCACTGCATATGAAAAAACTGAGGCAAACTTTGTAATTTTCTCTTTGAATTAATCTAATTGAGATGCGATGCAATACTGGAGCCACGCGCAGCGTCATTACTTTTACATAAACTTTACAAGTTGCTGTTATTTATTAATGCGCACCTGTTTGTTCGTCAGCTAGCTGCCGCACATCAGCATGTCCGCCATGCACTGGGAGGCGAGGCGACGTCAGAGTGCGCTGGACCGCAGGAACCAGCTGCAGGTAAAGACCCAGGCCCAAACGGATTTAGCTTTGGGTTTTATCATTAGCGTTTGCAGGAAGCGAAAAATAGTCGTTCTTTAAAGGGGGCTGCAAACAGCGAGCTAAATACCCTGTTGCAAAGTGCTTCTTCCTTCTTGGTCAGTATCACTTTTATTTTGGAATTGCCGGACATCTGTCATCATGTTCACTGTTTTGCTGCTGCAGCCAGTCTGCCTCTTCTTTATATTCATTATTGAACAAAAGCAAGGCTGCCTGGAAACTGAGCGGAGACACGTGACACCTCAGCACGGGGTCAGAGCTGTTTCCTGTGCTGCTGGATCCTGTTGCACATTTCCTGGATGTTGTTTTGTTTGTTTTGTTTTTTTTTTAACACAAAACAGATTTGATTTCACTGAATGGGACAGATGAATGCTTTAACAGGCCGTTTGATGCAAACTTGGAAGGTCACTTTAATCTCAAAACAAACAAGAGCGACAACAAGAGGCAATATTTCGGTTTTCTCGAGTGTCACGTAAACACAGTAAATGAGAGAAGAGTAAATACATGATGATTGATGATACTGATGATAGAAGATGGTTGACGGATTTGACCTCGAGCTGTGCTGGGGAGCCCAACAGGTGATACAAGCACCACTACAGACGCTGGATAGGGGTAAGTCATGACAGACCAAAGTGGACTTTTGCAACGTTTTTGTCACTTTCTTTTTGTTACAGCTGCTGCAGAAGAGCGCCGAGAGCCGCAGCGATGCAGCTGAATCCAAGACAACTCAGGAGCAAACAGGTAGCGTTCCTCCCAACACAATTACTGTCGGTGCAAAGGCCGAGTCTGGGACACCCTGCCCCTGTC
>NW_027466084.1:135000-235000 GCF_046127955.1 Nelusetta ayraudi
CTCGACGACAGAGTTCTAAAAAGGTGAAATTAAAAATAAGAAAAAACAAATAAAACAACAGAAACAAACGGTTTCACACGGTCTTCTCGCCAGTCGGCCTTTGCAACGCCCTCGCTCCCGCTCCCCGGTGCAACTCGCCCCTCGAGCCGCACAACTCCCGAAGAAACGCGAGACAGACGACGGAATTCTATGAACGGGTAGGAATTTCCTCCGCGGAACGACTTCCAGAGGGAACGCCGCCATCGCGAAGGTCCTGCTTTGTGTCCAGGAATCCAGGAAGGACACGAGAACGCTAGGAAGAGAGCCTCCACATTTGTCCCCGACTTCTCGTAAAAAAACAGAATGGGGTTTAAGACTTCGCAAACAGCCGACAAGGACGATATGTACGCGACCGAGGGGTGGAACCAGAGGAACCAGTGGAACCAGTGGCAGATGTTGTGAGCGACGTCGCCTTTCAAACTGTCAAACTGGATCCAAGGAGGAGAGATGAGTTCACTTTTGCCAATTGCTGGGACTTTTAAGGCCATTACACACGCAAATAAACCAAAGTGTAAAGAGGGAAATGTCCGGATTAAAAAGTTTGACCCAAATTTATAAAAAAAAAAAAAAAAAAAAGAGGCAAAGGTGCAAAAAAAAAAAAAATCTTGCGAGATTCTCTTCCTTACAGCCGAGATGAAACCTTGCCTCAAGGTTGGTTCTGGACTTTGAAGGAAGACCCCCCCGCCCCCGATCTAACTGGCTCAACTGATTGGACTAGGAATCCATTATTAGAGCCTGATATTAGCGTGTTGTGTGAAAATAGTCATGACCAGTGAGCAGTTTTAAAAAAAATAATACTTAAAACATATTTAAATGAAAAGCCCACCAGGTCTGTAAAGGCCTCCGGTCCAATGCGCACTGCGGCATCGAACGCGTTGAAACGATACGCGGGCGATAATAGACTTGCGAATCGGAGGTCTACGGAGGAAGGTCTCTCTTCAGCGTACCGGAGAGATTTTTAAGACTTGATAGATATTTTAACCTCAACAAGAGCGCTGCTAATATGTCTCTATTAAATCCCCATTAAAGTTGCTGTGTGGGGGGATGGGCACGTATTTCTAAGTAATGGTAACGAGAAAGAGAAATCTTTGTAAAGCTTTTTGTCTTTTTTTTTCTGAAAAAAAAATTGAGTGGATTTTAAGTATTTTATGCAAGTTAAACATTAGCTTTACGCTACATGTCCACAAAGGGAATGCTAGGAGGAAATCAACTCATCAGAGACGCACGCTAGCTGACCGGCTACATTCGGTTCCTCCTCAGCCACTGAGCTGATGCTCCAGCTTGAACGTATCTGGCCAACAGGAACGGGATGCTTACGCGGAAACCGGCAAATTTCACCAAACGCACCCCATAGTTGCTGCATTGGCGCTCTGCCCCACGACTGTAAGGCAGAAAATTCAAAGCGCGCCTGGCTAGCTAGCACACCGGCCGAAGAAGCCGACGAGTCGCCGCTTTCACCCGTGGACGTTGAGTAACGCTCGCGGCGGAGTTCCGCTTCGACGCTGCGCGACTCGTCAGGTTCCCGGACAAAAGAAAGGCAGAAAGGTGCTAGGTAGTTAGCATTTACGCTAGGGAACCATGAACTGCGGCCTGCACACCTCGACATATGTACGCTCGCGTGTGGCTTAGCAAGTCGCTGAGCTGCTTTCGAGCCGACGGTGGCCAGCTGGCCAGCGTCTGCAAGTTGCACTAAAACGACGGCTAAAATATCGCGCAGTTGTTTGCGGCACCTTCCGAAATGGAAGCGGGTGCCTTCTCGAGACGCCGAGGTGCAACGAGTCCAGGTGTTAGACGGCGCGCTGCGGCTTCTTCAGGCAGTATTGTATGGGGAACGTTGGAAGTGACCCCCTCCTCGCACTGATACACGGAGTGATAATCTCCACTGGGCCAATCGGAGGGGAGGTGGGAAGAGGTGGGGGGGAGGGTAAAGAAAAGAGAGATGGGCGGAAATGATTGTTCTCCTCATCCGTTTCCTCCGGACTCGCACGGAATATCTCACATTTTACGTCCTGTTCTCTGATCTCGCCGCCCTCCGCCTCCGGTCAGTAGCGGGTGGAGTACCAGTCATTGTCTGTCATCTGGACGAGCTCGTTGACCACGTCCAGCAGGTTGTAGTTGTACTTGTTGAGCAGCCGCTGGTTCAGCGGCCTGTCGCCGAAGCCCATCTCCACCAGCACGGCCATCATGGTGTCCTTGGTGGAGGCGTCCACAGGAGGCTGCCGGAGGGAGGTGAGACGTGGGTGAGAGGACGGAAGCCAATATAAATATTTCATGCAGGACACCCGTCGCCATGTCACGTTTTGTTTAAATGACATCTCTTTTTATTTCTATTCTCCTTTATTACCGCTCTCTTTTCTCTGCATTTTGCCTTTGGATGCTGGGTTCTTTGTTGTTAAATGCTTTTAAAATGTTTTAATCATGTAAAGCACATTGAGTTGCCTTGTCTATGAAATGTGCTACTTAAATAAAGCTGCCTTGCCTTGCCTAAATCAAATTTAAAGGCCCATTGCATTGAATTTGGCACCGTCTAGTGGTAAGAAATCGTACTGCAAAAAAAACTGACTGTTTATTTACATTTCAAAGACTTAATAAAAATTATTTGGGATCTTTTGTGTGAGCTGAAAGCCCCCCAGTGTGCACAATTCAGCTTATCGCAAACAAATAGCGGCTTTTGGAAATAAATAAATGTACATTTTCTAAGCTAAGTTAATGCAAACAAAATGATTATTCAATTTTAGTGGCTTTAACTTAAAACCTACAGACATATTTCTTTTTGTTCTCCCTCATGCCAGCAGGCCACGCAGACGTTCCCCCTTGAGCTAATAGATGAGCTAATAATAGCGTCATCGGTGGATGGTGAAACCTGATGCGTATTCAAGCGCTAGCCGGCTACCTGTGTGGGCCCCTGTCCAGTAAACAGGGCTTTGTAGGCCGAGGCCGCAACTGACAGAGCTCCTTTCATCAGACCGCTGGTGATGCCCGGGTGTCTGCGGAGGCACAAAGAGGTTGCGGTCAGTCCTTCAGCTCCATCATGATCATTTCGGTCCTTGTTTGACTGGACAGACTCAAAACCAAGGGTGAAAAACAAAAACAAAAAAACAAGCTGAAGATGAGAAGGTGGAGGTAAAGAGACCTGGGGTCCTCAGGGTCGCCCTCCTCCGCGTCTTCAGCGGCTTCTGTGTTTTCTGCCTGCGTTTGCTCGGCGGCGGCGGCGGCGGCGGCTGCGAGAGGACAAAGCAACAGGTTGACTTTGACTCCGCCGTGCGCGTTTGGCATTTACGCCTCAAAGCCAGTAGGTGGAGCGCTCGCCCCTGTCTGATTAGGCAGTTGATGGTGAATCAAGGCTGTGCTTATGAACATGAATAATTATCAGCACACATAGCATGTGTCCTGAGCGTTACGAAAAGCACTTTGTCCTATTTTTTTCTTTTTCCACTTGGTGCCTTCAAATTGTCCACAGCACCTTTGATTCTTCCCTGCTACAGCTTTGTATTGCACTGTGCCAGAGACACAGAGCTGCTGCTACAGCACCAGGGATCTTCTGAGTCCTGCTGGGAGGAAGCAGTGGAAAACATGCTTACCACCCTCAGTCTGGTAAAGGTCAGATTCATCTGCTTCCTCCTCTTCTTCAGCAGCAGCAGCAGCAGCAGCAGTAGCATCAGCCGCTGCGGCAGCATCATCGGCAGCAGCGTCTCGGCTCCTCTCTGGACTGCGAGGACATGGTTCAGGTCTTAAAATGCAGTGCAACACAAATTCCTCAAAAAACTCAAAAAGAAAGAAGAAATACTTTATTTTTGAAAGTAGGTGTTTAATAAACAATACGTGTGTTTTTAGTCCGCATTGTTGAAAATAAAGCACTGCTCCCAAGGCCAAATTAAATATACAACTTTTTTATTTTGGCTTTTTTTTTTAAGGTCCATTGTGTAGTGCAGGTCCAGGTTTGTGGGTCAAGGCCACCGCAGCTCACTGGCAAGCTCGGGAGAGGGAGGGTGAGCGAAAGAGCGTTGCAATCTAAAATGCAACCACTTGATGTCACCGTTTCCTCTCAAAAACTCCTAATATGACACACTTGAAAGGTCCAGTGTGTAACATTGGGCTTGAATTGTGATTTTGAAATTGGTAAAAAGCTTTAATACACTGCCCATAAATACCTTAACAAAAGTGTGTACTTGCACACTTGCGGACTCACCTGGGATTCACGGCGGCCTTCGGCGGCGCCACCACCTCGGGTGTCAGCGGCTCGTCGTCCAGCGTCTGAGACGTGCATAGCATGTCGTTGGCGCTGCTGGTTCCCGACACGGCCGCTCCGGGAGGCGTTGCCGCCGCCGCCGCCGCTGCCTCCTCCTCCTCATCCTCCTCCTCCTCCTCTTCCTCCTCACAGGCGCCGTCTGACGTTGAGTGTCCCGGAGAAGCCGCCTCGGCGTCCGAGGGGCTTGTGGGCGGGGCGTCACCGGGCTGGGACATGGCCGAGCTGTACATGGACTCCCCCAGTGGCCGACTGGTGTCGAAGCAATCCGGGAGGATGATGATGTAATCCTCGGAGGAGGTGGACGAGGACCGACTCCTCGTCCCCTCCCTCTTCTCCTCGCCCTCCTTCTCCTTCCCCTCCCGCTGGTTCCTCTCGCGCTCCTCCGCGTGGGACTTCTCGCAGTCACCTGTGGCGGGAGACGGGGGGAAGTGGCAGGTGAGTCCGAAAGAAACTCCCGGCAAGTTCTCTCTCCGAGTGGTTTGGCGACAGGGGCGGGCGGGCGGGCAAACCTTTTGACTGGCGGTCCACAGTGAGTTTTGCAAGTCGATGGATCTGCTGGAGAACCAGCTCGAGATCGGACCGACCTCATAGGAGAAAAATACATCATGGAATATGGAGAGAACGTGCCTTAATGTCAATTGAAAACGAACAAAAGCGTTACACAAAATATCTTTGGTGTCTTTGAAGCCCCACGGTATTGAGTACACAGCTATTTTAATACTTAATTGCCATTACTGTAAGCTATTCATGTTGGGCGGGCCGGATTAAAAAGCCACAGCTTGGCCGTCCCTGGCTTAGAATCTGAAGTCTGGATGGCCAAAGCCAAGACAGGAGGCCAGAGCTGGAGGGAGCAGAGATGGAAATCTTCCCTTTGAGTGACATCATTAAAATGCAGGCGGCTGTTACATTTATTTCTTCTTTATTTCGATTGATCTAATTTAGTTACTTGATTTTTATTAATATATTTTTTTCATTTATCATATTTTCCTCCAATGTAATTATATAATTAGAGGTGGGTGGTGGGGGAAATCACCAAGTATATTAGCATAAATGTTACCCAAGAAAGTAAAATCTGTCTGCCTGAACTGTAATAACCAAACCTGACTGTGACTCAATAAAATATGATTTAAAAAATAAATAAAATAAAGGAATGAGAATATTAGATGTCTTGGAGAAGCAGAAGCCAGAGAGGCCAGACTGAGTTGGTTTGGACCGTACAAATTGGACATGTAGAGAAGGACAGTGGAGTATTATGGGGTGGAAGGATGGCGAAGCTTCAAGCGGCAGGCAGGAGGCCCCGGAGGAAGAGCAGGGAGGAGCTTCATGGACGTGGTGAAAGGTGAGGTCAGTCGGTCAGACTGCCAGCCAAAACCCCATTTTCAGCCAATCCAGATTGAAACCTGGAATGAATCTTCTGCAGTGTGAACAGCCACAAACCACATAGATCCCATTTTTTTTGCAAAATGTTTTTTGGACATTTTGGCATTTGGACAGCCCCGTCGCTCAGTGTGAACAGCTACCCAACACACCAATGGGTTTTGACATATGGGTCAATACTGAGGTCCAGTCTGAGCAGAGCCAGATTTAGACAGTCAACCTTAAAAATTGGATTTGAGAAGGAATCTGATTTGAATCAGATTCGCCTGCAGTCTGAACACAGCCCAATAGGGTAGATGGAGGCAGGTGATTGGCCACCGTGAAAAGGCGTGTGTGTGTGTGTGTGTGTGTGTGTGTGTGGAGCAGACGGGGAGTAACAAAAAAGTGCGGTCGCCACGCAACCGTTTGGCTACCTGCGGCTGTGCGGCCCTGCAGCGTGGTGGCTCGGGGCTGGGCGTAGAGCAGCAGGGGCGCCGAGCTGGGGCAGGAGCCCAGCGTCGGCGCCACAGACAGGGGGGCCGGCAGGGAGGCTCTCAGCGGCGGAGGGAGGGAGGCCTGGAGCGCGGCCGGCGGGTTCAGGGCGCCCGCGGAGCCGCCGGGGCTGGCGTCCGGACTCGCCCGGACCTCGGGGGGCCCCGCCTTGGAGGTGAGAGAGGAGGCGGAGGAGGAAGAGGAGGAGCGGGAGGAGCCGCCGCCGCCTTGAGCAGCTGGACGCACGGCCGAGAAGAAAAAAAAAAAAAAATGTTTTGAGGGTTTTTTTCTTTTGGGTCTTTCAATCTGCGGTCCGCTGGCTCACCTTTGGCCGCCACCGAGCGGGACCCTCGCAGGGGGGCGGGGTCGGGCGCCTCCTCCAGGGTCATCGACCGGATCACCGTTTCGCAGACGAACTGCGTGCTGCTGATGTCGTCCTCCCCTTCTTCCTGAGCCGGGACTCCGCCCCCTTCGGCCCCGGGCCCCGCCCCGTGGGGCGCTTCTGCGGGAGGGGGAGGAAAGAGGAAAACGAATCAAAGAGTTGAAGCTTTATTCCTGGCATTTTTCTCATTGGTTTATTCATCTACCCATGATGCTGTTGATGACTTCGGTCTCTTCCTGGATCAGACCCAGCGAGGGGCTGCTCTTGTCCTGCAGGTGGCCGTCCTGGGGCAGCGGGGACATGCACGGAGTCATGTCTGCGCGGGAAATGGAAAAAGGAAAGGGTCCAGTTTTTCAGCTGGTGAACAATGAGTCATTGTGCTCTCTGAAAGGAAAAAAAAAAAAAAAAAAAAGAAAAAAAATTGTCAAGGCACATGCAACTCACCAGCAGGGGTGTTGTTGGGCACGCTCTCCAGCTCTTGCACAATGTTGATGTCCAGCAGCTCAAAGGACAGGAGGTCCTGAGGAGTCACAGAGGCAGTGTGAGGCAAGACTGACACAGGCAGGCATTTAGCACCACAAAAAAAGGGGATGGAAACACCTGAGTTTCCAAAAAAAACAAGCGTCTTGCAGGTGATGAGATTTCACGATGAGAAGAAAAGAATTACGAAACAGCCGTCAACAGAAATGCGTGCAAAGCGCAATTCTACCTTTTGGATTTTTTTAAGAAATATCGCTTTTATTTTGCGAAAACCTGCAATGGAAACCAAGCTGCACTGAGCAGAGGGATGTGTGTGAATATGTGCAAAGGAGTTTTGGACTCACAACAATTTACACAACACGTGAATTAATATTTTTCTTCTATGTCCGCACACATTAACCCACGAGACAAGCTCTTCTATTTAAATTATTATTCTTTCACACTTATTCTAACAATAACGCGGAGCCTTTTTTTCCGGGTGTGCAGCAGTTCGACAGGATTCGTCCGTTACCTGAGCGGTGAGCAGGTCCACAGACGGGATGTAATACTCCTCCTGGTCCACAGAGAGCAGCGGTTGGTCCGCAGCTGCCGCCCCTGCCCCTGCCCCTGCTGCAGCCACAGCGCAGGCTTTCCCATCCTTGGCCACTGGGTTCTTACCCTGCAGACGAGACGAGCGACGTCACTGCCATCAGCGGGTCCACCCTCTACATCTCAGCGGTTCTGTTCTCCGTCGTGGACGTCGACGCCCCCCCCCCGCGACCCTGGCTCGGTCCTACCTGTGGCGTGACGCAGGGTGAGACCAGGATCCCGTCAGCCAGCATGGGTGCAGGGGCCAGGGGGTCCACCGCGATGCTGCACCACACCCTGGGCCCGAACTGCTCCCCGGCGTGGGCCAGGCGCCAGTGGGAGGTGTAGGAGCCCTCCACAGAGGGGGCGCACAGCGCCACGTTCACGATTCCCACCTGGAAACACACACACACACACACACATTTGAAGTACTTTATTCATCCATTCAGTCAATCAGATACATCTGTGCTTGTACAACAGTCGATGTCCACACACACTCAGGAGGCTCACAGCAACACTGTGATCAGGGACGTCCCGATCCGATCATTTGCATCGGAATGCCGATCCTAGTATATTCCATTAGATCGCCGATCGGCCGATCTGCATTCAAAATCCCCGATCCGATCTTGAAATACATCAATAATGTTATACATCCATAGTTTTTTCTTTCTGCCCTTTACAGGCCTGCGCTCCGAACAGACGTGTGACGTATTGAGATCAAAGGTTTCCGCCAAGGCCGCACGCCGCCACGTTGGGAAACAACGCGGCTGCGTCGGCCGAGTAGCGATTCTACGAGCCGGAAGGCGAGCGCAGACCCGCAAGCCAAATGCAAAGCCTGCAAGCTCATGGCTTCACGTGGCGGCAGCGACGCAGCTTCCTACAGCACAACTCATGTAATTCGGCATCTCAAGAAAAACAAAGCAGAACGAATGACAAGGGGTGCCGAGCCTTGGCACGCACTCCAACTAGACAAGAGTCTACATTGCATTTACTGAGCAAAGGGTGAAGTCATCGTCGAGCTCCGATTGCACTTGGAAAATGAATGTACTTACTTTATAAACACAATTTGACATAATTATTATTTTTTATTTCATTTATATGTCTTATATAGTATGCTAGCTTCTTCAATTTTCAAAATAAAACAAAACGGTAAGGAAAAGCAATATGTGGATTCATCATTGAAGCAAACCATCCAATTTTATTTTGCAAGGCACCAAGAGAAAAGTCGGAATCCAATAGATTCAGTTTTTTTCAAAGTAAGAAAAAAGATCGGATCGGATCGGGACATCCCGAACTGTGACACCACATCCACTCTATGGGTACAAAAAGCAGCGCCTTCTCCGTACTGAGCGGCTGCCAATGATAGCAGATACAGAGCGATATCTTGCTAGCTGTTTAGCCTTTCTCTTAGCGATACCAGCCATCCGCCAGGGACTCTGACCACTAGTTTGTGGACATGACCTCCTAGGCTACCACCCAGACACAGACAAGACGTGGTGACCACACTTTACTATGGTTGGTGTGGCAAGCAGAAAAATCAGCAAGGGTGAAAAGTGGACCGGGAATCTGCATGCGACGTCGCCGCCTCACCTGTCCGGGCTGCAGGAAGGGAACGGACACTTCTCTCCAGCGGTCCCCCGAACCCACCGCCAGGTTCCCCCACATGAACTTCAGCTGCGAGAAGAGAAGGCAGAAAGTGACGTCCATTTCTGACTGATTGTTACAGAGCGGAGGGGTTCGGAATTTTGGAAACAGGATCTCATTTTTCCACGTTAGCAGGTGTTGCTAGTCACACTATCAGTGGAGAACCAGTCCCTCAAAATGCAGTGCGGCGCGACGGTCGATTCCAACATCACTCTATTAACTTGGACATTTGCATGGATACTCTGGCGCTCTAATTTAATTTGCCTTGGGAGCACTGAGTAGCGGGTAAGATTGTTTTTTTATTGGCAAGGCTAGCAGAAAGCGTTGACTTGTGCTAGCCTAGCACCAGCGAACTCTGCTAAACTGGAAGAACCGGAGGGAGATTGTTGAAACGCTCTCCACTGATAAAACAGCACACTGGTGATGACTCGCAAATAAGCAACGAGAAAGAGACCAAACAACAAATGCGGACAATGGTTTCATTTGTTTTCTTGTAATTCAGTTGGTACATTGAATTTCAGCAGCTTGGAATTTGGTGAAAGTGCTCTACAAGGAGGAGCAGCTCGGCTCCAAACAACAGACTGGCTTCCTGGGCTTCCCACAGACATTCAACAGGTGACAAAAAGGTGATTGTGTGCTGGCCTTTTGTTTTTTCCATCTACTTGGAAATAAAGGAATGCCATGGTTGTGCCAAAAAGGGCAGTTAAACATTTTGCTCAGGCAGCCTCAAAGGGACGAGCCAGAGGATTTGCTTTGGGTGGGTTTCAGCTTTTCATTTACTGTCGATTGCTGAATATTTCATGCGGGCGCTCGGCCGCCGCCGCCGCGGAAGAACGAAGCGAAGAAGTTTCTTACCTTTGTGTCGGCGTTCCAGCTCATCGTCCCCGTGTTTCTCATCTTCCAGTACTTGATAAACTTGGTGCCGGGGCGTAGCCGGGTCCCATCGGGGAGGTTCTCGTCCAGGAAGGCCGCTGTCATGGCAGGAACCACCAGAGGACAGGGACGCTTTGGACGCCTTTGGACGACAAGGAGAAAACTCTGCTCACCGAATGCTGAAGCTGATTTTTATTTGACGTTCACAATCGGGAAAGTTAATAAGCAAAAAATGATGCAGAGGCAAGAATCCCTGCTATTCATTACAAAGGTTTACTTCAATCATTTTAGGTTAAAAAAAAAACACAATAAGTTGTTTCCATTAACACATTTCGTGTCGTGACTCACTCGGGGCTGTTGTGCTGGGTGGCTCGCGGCTGCAGGAGGACGGGGGAGGAGTTCCCGTCGATGTGGGAGGAGCTCCACTGGATGCCCCGCCGCTCCATCCGCAGCTGCTTCTTGATCTCCTTCACTTCGGCCTTCAGCAGCCGCTTCTCGGCTTTCAGCCGCTGCTTCTCCGCCTTCCGGAAGCTGCGATCGCCTCTCCTGTAGAACCTGGGCAACAAGAGGAAACCGCTGTCAACACTTACCTGTTCAGCTATTATCAATTCAACTCGCTAAAACGACTCCCCAGATTCCTACCTGCTGTGGTCCGGGGCAGGCGACCCGTGTTCCGGGATGGACAGAGGGGTCCTGGCTCTCACCAGGTTGTGACTGGGGTCGTGGGAGAAGCTGCAGGGCTCGCACAGAGTGCAGGAGGTGCAGACACTGGAGGGGAAACGAGCAGCGCAGCCGAGTCAAGACTCGGCGAGGAAAGGGAAAGTGAATCTTGCCCTGCGGGGAAATGAGGTCAGAACCTGTTCGGTTCCTTCCCATTCGCTCTGTCAACCGTGAAGTGAAAGCGCAAAGAAGCTGCAGCACAGCAGATCGCTCACGGCGACGTTTGAATATAAAATGATCAGAAACGTAAATGAGAACTACGGCCTACAACTGTAAGTAAAAAGAATGTTTGCTCCTGCTGACTTCTGGTTCATCCGCTTTTAGAGCAGAAACTCATTTTTTTTCTTTTAATATTTTTGCCCAAAAGAACTGTAATAATAACTGAACCCAACACTTTGACAGCAACAGTTCTGTCAAGTGGCCCAACGCCTTGGTCACTTTGAGTATCGAAACTTTTCATACATACTCAAGCGAGTAAGACTGCTCAAGCGACAAAAAAAAGAACAAAAAAACAAAACAGATATAGACTTTATAAGGTGTTTTTACATCAATGCAAACATGAGCTCAAAATGCCAAACAGAGCAGAGAAGAGCATTAAAAAGCATTGAGAATGAAAAACAGCGAGATCTATGGCAATGCCAGCTGTTATCAGTCAAAGGTTCTGAGGTCTGGAGTGAGATTCCAGGCCCAGTAAGAGACAGTCACACATTTAACACTTTAAAGTCATTCTAAAAAAGTGGCTTAAAGGAAATCAGATCGGTCAGCACTCATTTTAAATCTTAAGTTTGTATGTCTCCTCTTGGTGTTCTTTGTTACTTTGTCAGTGTCAGTTGTCCAATTCTTCTATCCTATTAATTTTTGTATTTTCCATTCGTCCATCTGCCGTTGTATTGCTTTTTCTTCTGACCTGCCAGGGACTGCAGATGGAAAGTAGCCTTTGGCCTAATTCTAGCATATTTACATTTACTGTACATGTTCATCAACATGCACTGTCACACAAAAAAATAAATGAGACTAAAACATCAGACATCAGGTGTATTATTATTGATGGCAGTGTTTCATTTGGTTTACGCATTGTGGTGTAAACATATGACTTAATTTTTATGTCTGTTTCCTTATGTTTTGTTTTGGTGTCACATTTTGAATCATGTAAAATGGGTTTAGACAACATATAAGCTATGGCTTCTGCCTGCACCTTTTCAGTTCCTTCCAGTTGTATTCTTGTATTAATATTTTTGTATTAGTTTCTTTTTTTTTGCACTACGCACCTGCACTGGTAGCCGCCTCCAGTGGTCTGCCCCCTGCAGGAGGAGCAGGGAGGCGTGGAGGAGGTGGGCGCTCCGGGCAGAGCGGAGGACGACACCTCGGGGACCTGCTGGGCCTCGCCCCCTCCGACCGCCTCCCCTCGACCTCCAGCTCCGCCCACCGCCCCGGCCCCTCCCCCCAGGGGCTTGTGGATGCAGCACTGTCCCGAGAACTCCCGGCAGATCTTCTCCACCGCCTCGCGAACCACCTGGTCCTTGAACTGCACAACGAGGCAGAGGAAGAGGAAGGTGGGAGGATGGTGGGACGGAGGTGTGGAGGAGGAGGCGGTCACAACGGTGACCTCAGGTCTCGCGGACCCCCCCCCCCCGGTCGGCTTCTCGTCGCTGTTCTTACCTTCTCCATGTAGGAGGTGAACCAGGCAGGGGGCGTCTTGTCTTCTTCTTTGGTGCCCTTTATCTCTTTCATGATCACCTGGACCACAAACCAAGACAAGTGAGGTCAAAACCTGCACACCAAGAAACCCTTTGAACATTGTAGTGTGACAAAATGTTAAGTTTGTTTGCAAATTGCGGCTAAAAAAAAAAGAATGAAAGGATTTACGACATTCACCCAGTAGGATATTATATTGACACCTACAACAAAATAGATGTCAACGATATCGGTGGCTATTTATGGCCGTTTCCAACTGGATGCCCGACTGTAACTCAACTCAACTCTTTAAAGTTGGTATTGAAGTAAAATGTTGTTTTTCTTGCAGTAATAAGGCAACAATCAACCACGCTGTCAAACTCATCCATGAAAAGTGACACAGGCAGGAAGAAAATGTACAATTATGGATGCGAACAGCAAAACTGATGCATTGGTTGTCAATGTAATCGATTATGTCGACTAATCGTTGCAGCCCTAAAATGATAAGACATCTCTTTACAAATAATGAAAACATACAACAAATACAGAGTAAACATTCGAACAGTTTATTTTAATAGTCTTTAAGCACCGTTGACATAAATGGGCTGCAGCGAGGACGGCACAGGGAGAGAGAGCGAGTCTTACCATGCCCTGCTCCGGCACCGCCGCCTGCACTTTGCGACTGACCACCTGCGCCAGCGCCGGGCAGTGCTGCGGGGGCCTGAAGCCCCTCTTGGGTTCCGTTCCGCTCATCTTGGTGATGGGGACCCTCGCCGGCTGCCCCCGGGTCTCGTACACGTTCATGTGCAGTCTGTTGCCCTGTCTGGCCGCGCTCTGGTTGGGCCAGAGAGGAAGAGGTGAGCGAGACATTCGGGCCGGTGCCAGTTCTGTAAGAGCTTTGCTGCTGCTCCTCGTCTCCGTCTCTTAATGCTCACTTGACACAGAGACTGAGCGAATGGGCGTGCTTTGATGCGACGTACCTTTAATGCTTCCTCGTATTCCACTGAAATAAAAGGAGAGAACATTGAATTCCAAACAAACTCACTTAGAAATGTACACACTGGCACTCCACAATTGACACAACACATTTGAGTGGGAAGTGTATGATGGTATTATGAGGTTATTTCAGGATTTATGTGATTACGGTGGGATGTTAAGTGCCCCCCCCCCCCAAAAAAAAAATCACAGATTCACATTAATATTTTCTGGAACAATCTTATGATTTACATTTAATGCTATAAAGAGAAATCCATATGAGCAAATTTTTTTTTATATTTAACTGCTGTAAGCAATCTGCAACGCCTGCGATGTGAACTTCATGATTCAAGATCAGATGAAGTCATACAGATATCAGCCCACAGTCCCCATTTTTTTTTCTTTTTTTTTTTTCTTTCAAAGCAAAAAATAAAGAAATGCTAGCGCGCTCATTCTGGTAAACCTCTAAACTCCCACAAGTCTACTTCTGGTTTCATTTTATTTTCAGGTCACTGAAAGGTAAAATGTTAATTTCGGTGACTCATTCCAATCAGACACGCTCGATCCCTCTGCAGGTCAGACTTTTTTTTCTTTTTTTACAAGACAGGTTTACTTACACTGGCTGTTGATGGACACCTAAAAGAGAAAAAGAGGATACTTGCCATTAGTTTACGACGTCACACTGGCAGGGTTTATTGCCAGAATTGGTCGCGTTATTCTTTTCAACCAAATGTGACGTTGACACAGTTCTTTTTTAGTTGTTTTTTTTTTACCTCGCAGAACACTTTGCTTGGACCTGTGAATTCAAACTTGTAAGCTTAACAGACATGTGTTTTAAAGGTAAGACTAAAGATGTCTGAGCGTGCAAAAGCGTTGCACCATGATGAGAAATGTGCACCCGACACATTGAGGAGAAGCCAAGAGCCACTGGAGTTACACAGCACTGGAGGCGACCTTCCTGCTGCGTCTGCATTAATGGCACTAAACGGAAAAACGCATCCACGTTTGTTCGGCTTTTAGCTTTTGCCACATCAGTGTGCAAGTGCAACTTTTGCCATTCAGTGTGTGTGTGTGTGTGTGTGTTTGCCCCCTAAAACCGCAGGGAAGAGAATCTCTCACCTCTTCGTTCTCTTCATCCAAGTAGGTCAGCTGAAGACTGCACAGGCCGAACGAGCGCTTCACCTGCACAGCACACACAAACGCACACGCAGGTCGGGTTAGGGCTGAGGATGACGAGTCTGCCGAGAAACTTTTCTTTGAAAAAAAAAACAACGTTTGCTGATAGTTCATGTAATTTAGCGAGGATCAGGACCGGGATGATCAGAGGGACGGCGCACGTCAGGCGTCTGCGAGGAAGGACGGTGGATATTATGGGGTGTAAGGATGCAGAGGTGGGAAGTGGCAGGCAGAGGAGGCCTGGAGGAGGAGCAGAGCAGAGCAGAGGTTTGCGGATGTAGCGGAGACGACGTGAAGTGAGTCGGTGTGAGAGACGAGGACGCGAGAGGACGCGCCTGGACGGAGGCGGACGATTGGCTGGAGAAGCTTCGAGACGACGTCTTCGGCAAACAATGCCCTGCGTCTCCAAAGTGTCTTAAAAGTCTAAAAAAAAAAAGGAGCGGAAGCCAGAAATCTGTTCAGACTGAAAACAGGCCGGGAGCAAAGTGCAACAGAGAAAGTGCACAAATAACATAAAATGTTTCACAAAGATGTTGAATCGTTATGTTGTGCAGTTCAGATTGCATGGAGACCTCTCAGTGAGTGGAGAGCTGAGGGCATAGATGCAAAAACGGAGGCTTGAACAGTTGCTATTTATTTATGAAGTGTTTCCTTATTCTTTGTCAACATTGATCTGTTAAACTTTTATCATTTATTTAGTTAAAGTATTCCATCAGTAGTCTAAATGGTGCATGAGGTCAAAAAATCAGCCTGCAAAATGTAAATCCCGCAAAATGTGAAGCAAGATTACGGTAAAGAGTGAGATTACGGTAAAGAGTGTTTCACAGTTTGGCCAGATCGGTACGTGCTCAACGGTGGCGTAATCAGTGACGTGTTATTTTTCGGCACCAAAGGGGAAGAAAGGAAAAACAACATTAGCATAAACTGGGACAGCTGACCAAACGCCAAAGTCTTCGGTGACTCATCGCCGACACTGTTCGGAGGGTGGCAGAGTCCACACGTGGGCCACCTGCGGTAGGCGGGGAACTTTTTCTGACTGGAACCGACTGCATCTCATTTGAATCTGTGAGTAATAGCAGCCACTAAACACCAAGTCTGAGAGTGAGTGGCCAACCACAACAGTGTAACCTCTTTCTTTTCCTCCTCCCCACGGAGCAGTCAGCCACCAGCCCAGCCTGCACAGATATGACGAAAGGGTTTCCGTGAATCTCTTCTGTTAATATTGACACACGTGCAAGGTGTTTTGTTTCCTTCACAAACATTTGTCTTTAGCCATGACGGCCGTATCCCATTTTTTTTTTTTTTTTTACTGAGGCAGTCAAACATTTCACGTGTTTGGAAGCAGGCGGCCTTAAGGCGGCGATGGCTCCCGGCAGAGGTGTCGGTGCCCTTTATGACATCGAAAGGGCTGATTTTCGAAGTGTTAAAGCCTTCGCTCTCTGAAAAGCACAAGAGGTGATCTTAAATGGAGTCGTTCCTGTCACAATGTAGGGGTGGGGGGGGGGGGAGGGGGGACGTGCACGACCTGCTTGACCTGCTTCAATCTTGTTCAGCGTTTTTTTTGTTTGTCATTACAATAATCAAGAGTTATTTGTGCCAAACAAATGCAAGTCAGGCTATCTTGGCTTGCAATTTGTGGAGATTTCTGTTTAATCTCAAGCTTGGAACAAACACATGACCCGAGGAACAACAACATGACAAGAGGAAAAAAAAACTGAAACTGCAATAATCACATGTCGTCGTCTCGTCAGTGTTGGCAAGTAATCTATTACTAAGTAATCCACTACTGTAATTAAACTACTTTTTTTTTTTTTAGTAACAGAGTAATGTAACGAAATTACTCTGGCAAAAATGGCAATGATAACAGAATTTATCAAGTAACGATTCCGTAACTTTTCCGAAATATTCTGCAAGCTAAAAATGTCTTATGATCCACAAAACGCCTGCAATTTAGAAAAAACAACCAAAAACAATGATGTTGCAGATTGATGGTGCAGCCAAACATGCAACGTCATCGATATGCGACAATGCCCCAAAACAAGCACTGTCACTTTATCTTTTTCCAAACTAAAGTAATTAGTAATTGATTACTTATGAAACAAAGTAGTCAGAGGAGTAATTAGATTACTATTTGAGTAATCAGTTATTGGATTACTTTTATGGAGTAATCCCAACAACACTGTGTCTCATCTGTTTATATGCAGACATGTGTTTTTTCCCTCAGATGTACTCGGTGTGTTTAGTCATCATTACTTAAGGTGGGGGGGCTCCGTGGCTCTCTTCTCTTCCACTGCGTGCAACTGAAATGAAACGCATTAACATAAATAAAAAACAGCTTCAACGTTTCGTCGTCGCCTTCCTCCTATTATAATCATCGCCATCGTTACAACTGAGAAGTGTGGACAAACATTGGAAGAAGAAGAAGAAGAAGAAGAAGAAGAAGAAGAAGAAGAAGAAGAAGAAGAAGATTAGCTGCTAGCTTGACGCTGACTTCACTTGGCTCGGCGCCTGGTTGTATTATTCGATTTTAGCCACAAGTTCTTTGAAAGCCTCGTTCGTGTGACTCACGCAGCTGAGCTCAGGTTTGTGCTGAGCTGGTTGGCGGTGTTTCCGTGATGGCACACCGCATTCATAATCCTGTGTGGACCGGAGAGTGTCCTCCACGACCGTGTTACCTCTCTGCTGTCAGGCTGACGATACATGAAAACGGGCTTTTTATAAAAGCATTTAGGCTCCAATAACACAAGATGCTAATGCCTCCTTTAGCCAGCGGCGTCTCTATTTTCCTCACCGTAAATATGCGGATCGTATTACGTGTCCCTGAGAGACAGCACAACACAACAATGTGACACACCTATGTCAACAGCCACAACCGGTAGCTACAGTCTGAGGGAGTGTGATGCTGCGGCCGCTGCCGTTTGACAACAGGCCTCTTCTCTTACCATGGCCTCCATCGACTCCCAGCTCTTGGTTTCAGATCCAGACAGGAGGAAATTCTTGGAATTCCCCCTGAAATTCACCCTCAGGTTGATGTAGAAGTCCATGGCGACGCCTGCCAGAGCGTTAAAACATGTTACACTCGACGTGGAAGCGGTGTTTTGGTCCGACCGACGGAGGCTATTTGGGTTAATCTCACCCGTTTGGCTGCACTGTGATTTAGCGCGTTGGCCACGCCCACCCCGCACCATGTGTCCGGAACTGAGGTCGTTTCCGCTTTTAAAAAAAATAAAAATAAATACAGCGCCGCTCATGCGATGTAGCGCGTATATTAACCGCAAGAGGGAGACAGAGTCGCGCGTAGCAATGTACCGAGCTAACGCTGGAGTTAGTTAATACACTTAAAAATGAAATGAGCTTCCGGGTTAACCGATCTAATTGTGTAAAGGCTCAATTTAAATGACCTTTAATACGTAAAGGGGGGGAAGAATGAGATCGTCACCTAAATACTAACTCGCTATAGTCTTCATCATACAGGCCCTGGTGCCTTATATGTCTATTTTATTCTACTTTTCAGTGTACACACACACACACACACACACACACACACACACACGCACGCACGCACGCACGCGCACACACGTATGTTGCTACCTGTTCATTACATTAACCGCAAGAGGGAGACAGAGAACAGCATTTGGATTGAAAAAGTATTTGGCTTGCATTAGCCAAAAGTAAAAAAAAAAAAAAAAAAAAGTCTGATTGATGGCCCCCAAGACTACGAATCTTGAATGTAATGTTATTTAGTTCATCAAAATATCCCTGGGCAAATTAGCCACTCTTGCCTCAAAAGCTATCCCTCCATCAAGTTTATGTGAGAAAAGACGAGCTCTTACTAGCTTTAACTGTTTATTTTTACAACATCAACGTGAACCATCCTTCCAAAAAATATACAAACTTGCAATGTATACACAATTATCATTTTGTAGTAAATATATATTTAGCAATGCTCCAAAAATACAATGTAAAATAACTGACACCTTAGATAACATGTGCATTTTTTTTCCTATAACTTATTAACAATATTTGAAACCAAGAACGGGTGTTTGCTTATCCAACTGCAGACATAATCTACACCAGCCCCATCGTAGAACCTTTAGTCTTTCAATCCCAGTGCTGCAGTGACACAGAAGGGTACGACAGCCACGGTAGCCAGTGGCACAGTGGCACTCTTGCAAAAGGACAGAACATAAAAAAGAATTCCACTGTAGACCGGTGGTCTGAGGGCAGAGTCAAAGAGCTGCAGCAGCACGAGGGTTGCGCACAAACAAGTCAGCCTGTAGCACCCCAAGGGTGCCTCAGCACCCCTGGCCGAAACCACCCTGTTGACGTGGGCGCGCAGAGGGCAGTGGAGGCCAAGACCGAGGCCGAGCAGGGTCCCAGTGTTTCTGAAGAGGCTGGCCAGAGGACTGGTGTCCACGCTGACCCACTCTGCTCGCTGGCACCAGCACAGGGCTTTCTCCACACTCCAGAGCAGGTCGATGCCTATCAGCTTAAGGAGCAGATACAATAGGAGAGCCAGGGAGAGCAGGAGCGCTGAGGTCAGCAGGTAGGAGTGCAGGTTGGCTGCGTAGATCTGCTTGGCCCTGCTCAAAGATTCGGCCACCAGGATACCTGAGGAGGGAAAGAAAATATTCTGTCACAGTAATATATGTAGTGACTTTTGAAAATTCATTTGCGTTCATGGTTGCAGCTTGCATTGCATTCAGAACCGAATTGCTCATCCTTCCTGCAAACTTTCAATGGGAGATATTCTTTTCGTAGAAAGAACTGGTGTCAGAGGACTGGGAGGAAAAATCTTCAATGAGGAACAAACGGATAAAGGAATAAAGGCTGATGAATTTGATGAATTTTCCAATAATTCTGCAATAATTACAAATAAAGCGAATGCAGAATTTTCTTTAATCAAAAAGATAAACAAACACATAAGTGGAAAAACCCAGTGTTGCCAAATGTGAAGAATTTGTCATGTAGACAATTAAGACTGTGTATGATCACCTGTAGCACAGTGAGATCTTAATTAATTTAGGTCCTGTGTCAAAACACATTGTTTGTAAAGAGGTATGTGACACAGTGTCATATAATAAGCATAGAACCAATGAGAAGCCCTGATTTGGCAGCCACACCCTAGATGAGTCTATTTGACAGACGATTTGCACTGTCCTGTTTCATATTCAAAAAGTGTTTTCTATGGGCTTTCCACCAGATGGGTATCTTAGTCAATTCCAACAGACTTACATTGCAAATTCAACATACCTATGATAACTCCTGAAATGACCTGGTGCGGGAAATGAGCAGCGACAAAAACTCTGGAGAGGCACACACAAATCTGCACACACCAAAACAGCGTCCACAGCGAGATACGCATACACCTGGAGGAGAGACATTTGGGAGGTCATTTCTCCAATCACTGGCTGGGCTTTTTCCAATAACAATCCTGACATTTGGCTTACCATTTCTTGACCTGATGCCCTTCTTCTTTTAGGACTGTAGTGAGGACAGCAGACATTAGGGTGTAGTAGACAGCCGCAGTCCCCATGGCATGACCCGATGGGCTTCCTGTCATGGGAGAAAGTGGAGCTTAATTCGAGAATTGACGAACTGGTGATTACTTCCGTCACTCCAAAAGATATGGACCTACCTGGGCCCGTCTCACAGGTCATGGGAAACTGCTCTATGATTGGCTGAGAGGAGTTCCTGTAGTAATCCGTCTCCTGGACCCACCAATAAGGTCGATCGCCAAACAGAAGCCTTCAAGACATGCATTGACCCAATGAAATCCAACCGGGAACCAGGGGCATCGTGACCTCAGTGCCACAACTCACCACTTCAGCATCAGGTTCAACCAGTCTCCCACCACCGCCACCCACACCAGCTTGATGGCCTCAACCTGCCGCACATGGAAGCATATGGGGAACAAAAGGAAGAAGGTGTTGTGCAGATCGGTCACGACGGAGACCGACAGGAAGTAGTCCTGGCAGTGGCTGAAGTGGGTCTGCAGGTAGTACGTGCTGCTGACACCGGAGCTGTGAAGCAAATCCATCGCGCTGCAGGAGACAAAGGCAGACAAAGGCTTTCACTCTTGTAGCAGGAAACACCTTTGTTTCACGTCTTTATCCTAAACACCTATCATGCATCAGGGTATCTGCAGACACATTTTTAAGCCAAAATTTAGGGTCTAAACCCAGCTCAAGTTTAAATCAGAGCAACAATTCCTTGATATATACAGTGCATGCAAGTAAAATTCAGGTATTAAAAAGAGGTGGCAACATACTTACAAGTTTGTTTTTTAAACAAAGTCCTGGTCAGTGCTCCGTTCTCTTGTCAGTGCAGTTGGCATGAGGTCTATAAACAGACAGTTTTATCAGGGCATTCACAGATAAAGTTCAAGAGGTCTCCTCATTGCCTGCAGGAAAACAGCCTCGGAGATGTTACGGAGTTATGTATATACTTAAAGCCTTTTAAAGCCATTTTATTTTAAGTCACGCCGAATTAGACTATTGACCTAAAAGAAAAAAAGGATGAGTGTGTCCCGTTGGCTGATGGCTGATGCTCTGCTGTGTGCCGAGCGGAGAGCCTCTTTTATACACGCTTGGACAGATCAGCTGATCCTCACGCTCGGACTTTGGACTGGAGGAGGAGGGAGGCACAGCGGGAAGGAGAGGTGCAGATCGAGGCAGGTGATGGGAATATTTTACCTCTGTGAGTGGCCTGTGACTCTTATTCCTAATTTTGATTTCTATTTAAATTATATGATTTTTGAGGGCGTGACGGCTTTTTTTTGAAAACCAGACAAGTTGAAACTGATGGAAATGTTCCACTGGTATACTATTTTAATATCTGATTAATCTGAGTTCACCAAGGTTATTACATTGGTGAACCAGTAGAGTCTGTAAAGAGTCAAGACCTGTCCTGAAAAACCAAGTTCCAGTGCAGTTTTACACATACAGTTTATTAATGTTGCAGCCTTGCAAAAACGTATTGTTTTGTCAACATCTCAAGTGCAACATCGCAGATCTGTGATAGTGTGATAAATTTATCAAATTATTTGATTTTACAGGTAGCTAAATTCTGATTGACAGAATGTAATGGCAAACCATTTCAAAACTGTGAAGACAAAAGAAATATGCACCTTTGCAAGGGAGCGTCGGTAGGGGGGAAGCTCTGACTGCTGTGCGGCGTGTCGGTGTCGCACTTACCAGCCACAAGTTTCCACTGTGACGCTGCATCAGGCCACGTCTGAGTTATCACCCGGCTGATGGGGGAACACAATGTATGCATGCATGCATGTTCACGTGTAAACACATCTGCCAGTGGGCAAACACATGCGCGGACACTCAGGGAGACATCCGTGAAGCATCCCCTCCGCACACCAGCTCCCGCTGCCAAATTAACTTTTCACTGTCTAAACAGGATGTTCCACTTGTTTTTAAAAGTTTTTTTTTTTTTTTTTTTTTCGTCTGACACTCTCCAAATACACCCTTCATGGTCCATCACAAAAATTACACAAATGCGTTTTAATCAGATGTTGAACACCAAGGAAATGAGGAAGTCATTTTTTTTTTTCTTATTTCGCTTGTTCAAATTTCATAGAGTTCAGTTGTTTATTTCATGGCTACAGAGAAATTACAGCACTAAAAACGTATTCCTCTTGTCTGTTTGTCTCCTCATCCAAACGTTTCCATGTCAGGTTGATATTCTATACAGCATCTAAAGTCCCCGTATGATTTCCTGTGATCATTGAAATACACTTGTATACATTAAAAAAAAACATCATCAACAACATCTGTCGTTTAACAAGTGAATAAATGTAAAATGGCAAGAATGGCAAAGTTATCAGATACACAATAGTCTGCAAAGAAAATAGGAAATGCAAACAATTAGTTTGAGCAATGCAAATCGTATCATACAGGAAATTTTAGTAGTACCAACTTTTTTCTGTTCAAACTGACCCACTTTCTCTCAGAATCATAGAGTGCAGCAACATGTGTTTTGATACACTAACCCCATTAGGTCCCGTCCCTCCATCGATACACACACATCACAGTATGTACTCTAGTTAATTGGTCATGGACCATATGGCTACCTACAGACTACCACTGGTTGACTAGACAGAAAGGAGGTCACACTCACATAGGATGACCAAGTCAACAAAATGCTATTATTATCAAAGGCATATAGAAAGTTTGCCAGGGAAGTCCGGTCAGTCGGTAATTATGGCTAAACTTATCTTGTGTGAGCGATGCGTCATATGGATGCTGTAAATCCATCGGCGCAACAATTAGCACTGGGTTGTCTAATGCTTGTCCATATGTTGTACTCTTTACAACCAGCAGGGGCTGACAATCAAGAGCTAACTCTCAAAATGACCCCAAACCGAAAACAGCTGAGTCATAACAGCACATGAAGGAAGCATTGTTTAATGTTTTGGACACTAGGCACATTTTTTGTGACCTTGCCAAAATTTCAGATGTCTTGATCCTCCAAAAGTATGATCCTTAAAAATGGGATTGTGGTTAGACCTAAAAATAAACACGCTTTCCACTGATACCAGATTCATAATCAAGAGACAACAGAGACATGATCGACCAAACACAAACTTTTAAACTTTAAGTGATGCGTTTTGATTGATTGAGCATTATTAAATAATTTGATATAATCATGCCCATTACTCAGTAAACGTGTCTTCAAATACATTTTGGGTAAAACACGATATTCCAAAACATATATCAGGGGAGAGATAAGCTACAACCTATTTTGTGTGTGATAAATACATCCCTCGAAGAGTATGATGATGTGAGGCAGTGAATTTAAATTTTATTAAGCTCTGGTTGATTCCCGAAAGGGTCAATAAGGTGCAGGATCAGCAGAAGGATGCCACAGGGCCGACAGACGCTGGGAAAAGAACGTTAGAACAAAGTAAGTTTTCACTTCGCATTTATTGTATTGTGAGTGCAACAAATAAGTTGGTCTATCTTTTAGCATGCTAAGACCGAAGAAAAATCACAATTTCTGTTGTAGTTGGGGGTATCTTGCGCACACCTGTCTGAAGGTGCCCTCAGTGAGACAGAGCCTGATGACAGCATAGATGGGCACTGGAACCACAGATGACAAGGCCATAGCCCATCCTAGCCTGTAAGCCCAGTCTGGGTAGACATACCCTCCACTGGATGTCAGAGTCTGGTTGTCCAGAAATGAGCAGATAAAGCAAACCTGGATAAAGACATAAAAAGTTTGTTTACTGGAGGGACAAACAAGGAGCTAAACTGGGGGTGTTATGAAGTTATAAACCTAACCTAAGACCCAATCAAGGTACATATATTTGACTTTGACTAAACTTTAGTTCATGTAACAAATCACGACAATCACAAAAAAAAAACAAAAAAACTTACTTCAGCAATTAAGCCGTCTAGTTCCAATTCCATCCCTCCACAACTGTTTTCTGAATTTCACTTATACTCCCTTTAACACTTGATAGTTTCTTACTACTCACAACGCAGATGATGGGGGTGAAGTAGCGCCAGCACAACCTATAAAGGAGCCATGGTCTCTGTCCTGTTTTATCTTCCACCTCATTACACATCTGATCAGCTCCTGCACCATGATGATAGTATGTAGAATCATTTAAGATGGACAGAAACACCTTTTTGTAGATGCAGAGTCAAAAATCTAAGCAAAGCAAGGACAAGGGGATCTGGCTACTGTCTCTTTGCCGTACTCTATGTTGCGTTACTTTCCATTGTTTGTCATTTTTTACGTGGCCATGCTCTTCAACAAACAGCTTCTAAACTTTCTTATTCAGTCATGACTTGTGGACGATCAGTTATTACATAGATCCCACTTGAATTTATTGACCTAAAGTGACGATTAATCCTGGGATAATCAAATACTGATTTTCTGTGCATGGATTTCTGTTAATTTGGGGTGAGTCAGTGTTGGCAAGACAATAAAGTGCCTGGACCATCACGTACAGAATAAATGTCTATTTGCCCATATTACATCAAATCTGACAAACTTCAGTGCAAAAGAGAAAATATTCTGAAGCCACCTACCAAAAGCCCAGCCAACAGCTACACACTGGACAATGCAGACAAACATCATGCATGTTCCACTGCAGCTATAGTAGTCAAGCAGCTGGAACTGGTAGACTCCTCCCTGAAAGACAAAGGACAGGCCTTAAAAAAAAAGTTCTCCCTCTGTAACGTTTGTTACACAGTGGCGGGTCGTGCATTTTAGCGTTGCCCTTTAGTGACGTCCTACTTAGTCCTACCAAAGTCAATACACCTCATAATACCATCAATATAGCACCAGAAGACACCACAAGTTGAGCATAAGAACTTCTAGCTGGCCTTGATGTCGCAGACTCAAGGTCTGATTGGCTATCTGAAGGCCTCAGGCAAATTTCATAGAACTTAACATGAACTAGATGAAATATGATTAGATAAAGACTACCATAATACACATAATAACACATTAAGAGAACAGACTTTGGAGAATATTTTTTACATATTCAAAATTATTTTCTATGTTTAGTATGCCTGGTATGTTTACAGATGTCTGGTATATATTTATAGTATCCGGCCCACCGCGGAGTGGACTGATAAGTAGCTAGACCGCCCTCAGTACCTCAGTGGTGAGGGTGATCTGTATGATGAAAATGAAGGAGCAGAAAAAGATGAGAAAGATTTCTCTGCGCCAAGGTCTTCGCATGTGTCGTGGGAACACGTCAGTCACACAGGATGTTATGGCTTCCAGACCTGCAAACTAAAGTACACAGGTAGAGTGAGCAGACACCGAAACAGTCTAAACAGTTAAATTGTATTTTCTGTAACTGTGATTCAGGATTTGAGTAAGATTGATATCTAACTAAAGTTGCAAAATCAACCCATTATCATTTGGAGATGTCAAGTGATCCCTCTGAAAAGTACTGTAAAATACAGTTTTGTGAAAAGAAACGAGGCAAATTATTTAAAATAATACCTAAAACGTTCTAAATGCATAAAGATGATCAAAGGTCCTAAATAAACTTTTCAAAACCAAAGCCTACCACGATTTATAGTTATAGCATATAGAATTGGAAGGAACAGTTCTGGAGGTTAGAAGGAAGTGGTTTCAGAGAAGTAGACCAGACACCAGGCTGAGGGTGTCTCTAACCTAGCCACTACCATCAGTGAGTGCTCTTTCTGACTTTATCAGGGAATGATATCCTTACCACTGTGTCCAGTCCCAGCAAGATGAGCATAAGGAAGAAGCAAACAGCCCACAGCTGAGGAAATGGCATCATGGCGATAGCCTGAGGAAAAGCTATAAAGGCCAAACCTGGACCTGGTGGACAAAAGAGATTTTCGCTTTTTCTACTTCTGTCTTCCATGATTATGGCATCAATATTACTTCAAGCTTTGTCCAAAATAATTATTAACTAAACCAAATTTTGACCCAACTGTACCTGATTCAACCACCATGTCCATTGGAACTCCTTGTTTGTAGGACATAAAACCCAGAGCTGAGAAGACTGCAAATCCAGCAACAAAGCTGGTGCAGCTGTTGAGAACACACAACCACAGGCTGTCTCTGCACACACACATGCATACAAAAAAATATAATGGCAGTTTAGTAAGTCAGGTTTTCATTTATACTGAAATTGTTTCTTTGACTGTGTAAATCTAGCACAAAAACAGGTTTTGCATTTTAGACTGCTCTACCAAAATCATTAAATTAAAGGAGCAGAAGACAGAAGATCAGCTTTGTCATTAATTAGAGTGTGTAATAAGGTTTGTATCAGTTTCTCCAAGCGCAAAACTTTAGTATATCAGGCCCAAAGAATCCTGTAAGAAAAAGAGTGAAATTTTGGGTGAAATATCTCTTCAATTTTGAGTTGACTGTCTTGACTTAGACCAACCAAATCAACCAAAGTAAAAAATACAATAGAGAACTGTTCAAAGTTAGAAAAGTGAGAAGATAAAATCAAACAAAACAGTGAAGACTGCCATGCCACCTGTCACCAATTAAGTTCTATTAGGTTGCTGATCCGGTGGCTTACTTGCAACAATTGTTCTCGACTTTGTTGTAGCTCCCAAAAGTAATAAAAGTTCCAGATGCAACTCCATACGAGAAGAGAACCTGAGCACAAGCCTCCATCCAAACCTGATTCAAAAACCAAGCGAAATGAGGCCAATGTCACACAGTGTTTTTATTACAGCCTTTTCTTTAGATTAGTTTGTATGATTATATCCAATATCAACAAGCTCAGTACAAGTGTAGATTAGGATGACTAATGCCTCTCACCTGGGAATCTGCCAGGCGAGAAAAATCAGGATAGAGGTAGTAGGCCACACCCTGCCAGGCCCCTGGCAACGTCAAGCCTCTGACCAGCAGGATGCTCAGCATTATGTAAGGGAAGACAGCAGTAAAATACACCACCTGGAATTTTAGAAGGTAAATCTTGAGTATTATGAATTAAGAGGGCTATTCAAGAGGCAGTCAGCTGTCCCACATTCCAATGACCCATAAATAATAAATAACTAAATAGCCGTTAACTCTACATATTCTTCCTACTTCCAACTTGCATGTTTCTGTATATATATAAACACGTTTGGCAAAGTTGAAGTGAAAGGGATGAAAGGTTGAGAAATGGTAAATTGATAAAATCAAGAAACAGGAAACAGGAAGCTAAAATAATAAAAAAATATATTCTGCAAAGAAAGAGTAACCCATCCATGGTAATATTGGCAATTATTATGGCAATCAATGAAGATATATTGTATCATGAAATCAGCACCCATTCTCCATCTGACAGATAATCAGCCTACATTGCCCACTACTGGCCTGGCAAGCTTACTACAGCATTTATCAACAACAATGACAGACCTTTCCTGTGGAGCGAACGCCTTTCCAGATGCAGAAGTAACAGGCCACCCAGCAGGCTAGCAGACACAGCAGCAGCTCCCACTTGACTGAACCCACCTCCTCTATGCCTGCAGACATTGACAAGACTCCTCTCCTGTGTGGAGACAGTTTAATGTTTTACTTTGCTCACTAGCATTTCCCTATGTATATATGATATACCGTGTGACAAAAGATCAATTGGATGTGGCAATATAATCTTACTCCCAGAACTCAGAGACTGAAGACTTGGTGAGGTTTCCAGATGTCATGTTCAGCGTCAGGTTTCTTCCGTATGCTGCTGTCAGGTTGGCAGAGGAAAGATCCACACATCTTTCTGTTGATTGAAAGACAAATCATCAGGCATTGTGTTCTCCCAGTCACATGTTCTATGTGTCATGTGTCCAAAAAGCAAGACTAATTTGATAAAGCCATTGAGTTAAAATCAATAAAAAACCTGTGTTCCAGGGATTGTCACAGGTGGCCCAGGGTAGAGGATCTCTGAAGCTGTAGATGAGGTACAAGATGGCCCAGGCGAGGATCATGGTGTATATTCTGGAATAAAGCTGGATTACGAGGGTAGAATAACCAGCACCTAGAAGGGAATGGATAATATAAGCTTATATAACTTTATATCTCTATATAACTCTCCAGCACTTGCACTCGGATTATTTGTTCATTGCCGACTTTCCAGCTATAGAAAACACCTCTGCTCTACTGCCACGGAATACATACAGACAATCTGACAATGGCGCATTCAATCTAATCTTTTTTTTTTAAATATTTTCAGAAATTACATTTTTACTTTTGACAGTCATTCCTGTTATCCATGTTGCTTTTGGGTCCAACAACAACACAGCTGAATCATTTGGTTGTGGATGTGGAGGTCAAAGTCTTGTCACAGTTACTACTCTGTCAGCAAACTATCATAAATATAAAAATATTGACCCAAATATTCTGACATGTGTTAACTGCATGATATGTTGGGTAAAACACAAGGAGATCACCTTGGGCCAGTGGGCAGAGTTTGTTCCAGCATGTGATGGGTCCTTCCTGAGTGTATTGACCAGTCACAGTCTCCAGTAGGAAGAGAGGCAGGCCACATAGAATAGCAAAAAAACAGTACGGCAGCAAGAAAACACCTACACACACAAACAAAAAGAAGAAACATCTAAATCATATTGCCTGGAATGAGAACTTAACTGAACTAAAAAAATGATAAAAGACACACATGATTTAATATACTTAACACGCAAGTTCTGAAATAAAGTTGCCCCCTCTCTACTTAGATATTGTAATGGAAAAGTATTCTTGTGTTATTCTTTATCTTGGTTTATATTGTATGATCACTAGTAGCACGTGTAAGCTGTTAGAATCCTAGGCTAACATATACGCATCGTATTTCACTTTGTTTTCTGGCCTGCCACTGATGTGCTCATCCTCTCCTTGTACAGGATATGAGCTGTGAAATCGGTCAACTATCGTATAGTCGTTGGTTTGTTTCTCTCTGTTCTCCTCCCTGTTCTTCCCTTATCTTATCCCCTCCCAGTCCAGTGTATAAGAGACCTTCTTCCTCCTTCCCTCCTCGCACTCGCACTCCCATTTACTGTGTTTTGTGCCTCGGAGCTCCGATCCCTTTTTTTATTGTTTGTTCATTAAATTACTTATTATCCCAGCATTCCTGCATCGGCATCTTCGCTCTTTTCCACAACAATATCACGAAGGGCCAGATCCACAAAGAATGGACCACAGCCATGCATTGCGCCGTTCTTTGTGACGATATAGTGCTCATTATCAGTGACAATTTAGCAGTGTATCCACAAAGGATTTTGCAGACAGTACACAATACTTAATTGACATTTAACAGGACACAATAGCCCCTGCTCCACTGGCCAAAAAATGTTGTGATGTCCCGTTACTAATCGGCATCTGGTGGCAGTGGAGCAGGCTCACCGAGCCGCGCTGTTCCGCGACACAATGGGTCAACAACATCTATTTATTTCGAACATGTAAGAAAGGAAAGAGAAATAAAAAGGATACAAAACCAAAACACACAAAAGAAAATGAAAATAAAAAATATAAATAAAATAGCAAGGTAAGAATAAATAAGCAAACACCAATGAAAAATACAAGAGAATAATATTGTTCATGTTCGAAAAGGGATAGGAAGAAGTATAAACTTACATATACCTACCCCAAAACTCAAATAAAAATACTATATATATACTATACTATACTAAATTAAGTTTATATAACAGCAAATAGATAACAGAAAACAACTCTAGCAGGTCTCAATACCTATACATACATATACATGTATAGTAATACTCATAATAATAATAATAATAATAATAATAATAATAATAATAATAATAGTGACAGTATAATAATAATAATAATAATAATAATAATAATAATAATAATAATAATAATAATAATAATAATAGTAGTAGTTAATCAGTTTACAATATTATTGTATCTACAGAATATTATCTACACAACTGTAATCCATCAAAACATGCCAATGTAAAGACAACTTTGGGCCTCTTACTATCTTTAATGACTGATTAACTTCTTTAACAAAAAAATAAGTTGTTTTCATCATTCATCCACTCTGGTGAATGCAATCAAGAAATTAAAGGCATGTGATATGTAGCAATCCTCCAAGTGATTGATGTGGAAGGTCTAGTTATGTTAAATACTCACCTCCTCCATTCTTGTAGCACAGGTAGGGGAATCTCCATACGTTGCCCAAGCCCACAATATTACCTGCAGAAGCCAGGATATATTCCCTTTTCTTCCTCCACTGTTCCCTCTTTTCCACTTTTCTCTTCATCTCATTGTTCCCCTACTGTCCCTCTCTGTTATGAACTAGCAGTACACCATTTATCACTCAGAAAAAGCTGGAGTCAGACAAGCATCTAGCTAGTTTAGCCTGTAGATATTAGTTTTGGCTTTCAATTTTTCATTATATTTGCTCTGCGGTTGCCAAGAGTCTTTTTCCTTGTAGGAACAGAAACTAACTGTCTGAATGCTTATTACAAGCTTGGGAGATGCCAACAAGGTGTCAGATGCTGATGGCACAAGAGTGCAAAAGTGCATACATACAACAAATAAACTAGAGCCAGTGCAACTCATAGGGCCGTATCTGGCAAGAAGCAGTGCCAAGCGCACCTAATGAATAATTGCTATTTTAAGACCAATGCAGTTGTCATTTGCCCGGCTAGCGCCAACTTGTTGCAAAGGCACTTGCACCCATCAGTGTGCCCATGGGTGTCTCAGTCGGGAGCATGGCATTGGTCCGAGAAACTGTGCATTGGTTCGACCTCCCCTAACCCTAACCGTAACCCTAATTAAGACGTTAATGAATGTCTCAGTAAAACATTTAAACACATCAGGTTATACACAAAGGCTATTTTTTGTTGTCACCAAAAGATCTTACCGCAATTAAAAAAAAATGGCCACCAGCATTGAATTCAGCCAATCAGTTGATTCTATTGTGAATTTTGGTAATAGATAGACGTAAGTCCTTCCAAAGTATTTGCATTTGTCCTGGATTTCTGTTTTTTGTCTTGTGTTTATTTTCAGTTTCAGTAATGCAAACACTCTCAGGATGGTGAGCTTGTTTCCATAGTAGGAATCCTCAGTCAATCTCAATCTTCATTTTACATGAATATCTTATCCAGTATCTTGTGGCAAACCATCCCTTCTAGGGCAGCCACACTTTATCAGGTAGAGTACAATGAAATTCTCTCTGCAACAGAAATTTCAGAACTTTTGTTTTTTAAACCTTTGGTTACTTCTGTAATCTCCTCCAAAGTAAAATGGTATGTATGATCACTTGCATGTTACTAAAGACGGGTGGGACAAACATGATATAAAACATGAAGTATAACAGTAATAGGAGAGTTGTTACCTGCGTTATATGCAACATACACATTTCATACTAGGTCCTACAATGTTGTTAAATGGTTTGACAAAAGTTTACAATTCTGGTGGCTCTCCTAGAGGGTCAGTGGTGTGATCCGCAACATCAGGAGCAGGATACCACAGGGCCTGGAGACGCTGCACACAATTAGGAAAATTATATATCTATTTACACACATTCATACTTGTACCTTGTGGAATACTTGCACATTTGTACTGCAGACTTCATACATGCTTGGCAGGGTGTTGTTTTGCCCTTACTTGTCTGAAGGGGCCCTTAGTGACAATAAGCCTGATGACAGCATGGATGGGCACTGGAACCACAGATGACAAGGCCATAGCCCATCCTAACCTATAAGCCCAGTCTGGGTAGACATTGCCTCCACTGGATGTCAGAGTCTGGTTGTTCAGAAATGAGCAGATGAAACAAACCTGGACAAAGACATAAAAAGTTTGCTTACCAGAGGTACAAACAATGAAGCTGAACTGGTGGGACATAACATTTGACATTTGACATTATCAAAAACAATATTACTAATACTTTAAACAGGTGTGCATCAGTGCAAAACAGCACACAACACACTTCAGATGTCCAAAAACATGGTGAAGCACTAACATGAACAGTTTCCCTGATGCCTAAGTAATGAGGCTGACGTGAACAAACATCTCAGGGGCAGGAGTACTGTATGTGTTAGCTTATTCCTGGCACAGATAAGGCAAACTGCTGATGCTTTGGAACCGTCAAACATCGGCCCAATACAAACAGTGCATTTGATGCATAAGAAAATGATCTGGCGGAGACACATGCCCTGAAAGCGCACTTTCATATTCTTGGCATACTTAGGCTTAACAGGCACCCAGTCAGGGACATTGAGTTCATTTGGCTTTGTAAATATAGAAACTTGAGAGTAGATATTGAATTTTCTTAACTGGTGTTGACAGATCTTTGGAAAGATTGATACTTTTTTCATATAAAACTGTACATAAAATGGAATACAACCCATGAAATCAAACAAAAAAAGAAATGTGTAGTGTTTTTGGTATTAAAGCTGAGGCTAAAGTGTTGAGTGATCTGAGACTGAACTTCTCTCTTGGTTACTTGAATATATTTGGCTTTTCAGAAGAGTTACTACAATGACATGGACAGAGTGACTGTAAAGTAGTAGGGTGACTTCAGAGACGTGCTTATTTGTTTAAGCTTTAATAGAAATCTGCCTTCATTCAAATCAAAGTGTTTTTACAATTTTACATTACGAGGAGAATATTATCATATGTGACTTCATGTGTTCATTTGTTTAAGCTTTAACAGTAATCTGCCTTCATTCAGATCAAAGTGTTTGGAGAATATTATCAAACCTATCTGTGAGACTAATAGCTCATGTAGTCTTTGGCTCTTCAATCACTGACCAATATCCACATTCCCACTTTTATAAGTCCTGTTGACTGCTGTCATACAATTAGACCTCAAAAGCAAGTGATGTGGAGAGATCCCCGAACTGATTCACAAAGAAAAGTCATGTGTGTACTCACCTCCACCATTCTTGTAGCACAAGTAGGGGAATCTCCACACATTGCCATAGCCCACCACACTGCCTGCAGCAGCCAGGATATATTCCCTTTTCTTCCTCCACTGTTCCCTCTTTTTCACGTCGCTTTTCATGTCAGTGCCCTGCTTTCTGTCTCTTCCTGTTGAGAACTAAGCAGGGACACACAGAGACGACTGGAGGTGTAGTCAAATAAGACAAGGAACTGTGTATGCCCAGCTTTATACCGAATTATGCACTCCCCCTCCCCCCTCCACACACACACACACACACACACACACAAACAAACAAGAAAAAACCCCTTTAAAAAAAAAAAGAAACTAACGAAGTTTTACAAGTCTTCACCATCACATGTGTTTTAGTTTGGGGAAGCCTGTGTGCAACACACTGAGGCTGAGCAAGTCGGCACAAGTATAGCCACTCACGTCCCCTATTGACTACCCTCATTGCCCCAAATTGTTTCTGTTGAAACAAGCAGAGCAGTGTTGCCAACTTGGCGACTTTCTCGCTAAACTTCTTGCGACTTCTAGGACAGCCAATAGCGACTTTGCTTACTGAGGAGTTGGCAACACTGTTGTAGATTATCGATGACGTTCATTATGTCTTCGTTACTGATAGACGTCGTTATTTGTTTTTTCAAGAAGAGTTTTTTTTTAATGACCATCTCGAAAAGAAAAAAAAAACCTTGTCTTGAAAAAACAAATAACGACGTCTACTGATGTAGTTTGCTCAAAGAACATGAACAAAGTAAAACAAAGGAAACAATTGGAAAGTTGTTATTTTTACGTTTTTATTATTACCAAACCATGATTTTACTGGTCCGGCCCGCTTGGGAATAGATTTTCCTCTATGTGGCCCGTGAACCAAAATTCGTTTGCCACCTCTGGTTTAACCAAAAAATGGCTTAGAATGACTTCTCTCTTGACTTCTGCCTCGACTGCGGCGTTACATTTAAAAGTAACGTTCAAAGTTTCCCCAGAATAAAGACGAGACTTGAAGCGTAAATTACAGTGTTTACCAAAAACTTGTAACCAAATACAGTAAATTAACATTACCAGTGTAAACAGTGGTGGTTAATGTACTCAGATCATTTACTTAAGTAAACAGCATCACTGACAGTCCTGCATTCAAAATCCTACCTTTGAGAAATAGGCTACTGGGAAGTTTTAATACCGGTTTTGGCCACCAATATTTTTTTTCATGAGACTCAAAAGCCACACAGCTTGAGGACCATTGGCTCAATCTTTTACATAAAGAGTTAAGTGTTAGGTCACTGGAAATAAATAGATAAAGTTCATTTTAATGTAAATAGTAAAAGCACAAAAACATTACTCACACGCACAAGCATGAAATTGTACTCAGGCACAATATTTTAGACAGCTTACAGGGACAGATGGAGGCAGAGGAGATTGAGGACAGTGAGAAGGCAGGAAGTAGCAATGAGATGAGTTAGAAAGGAGGCTACACTTAAAGATGTATTGGCATCATAATATTGATATTAAATCAAATAGCAATTTTAGGTATTGATGGGATGCACACCTATGACCTCTTGTTTTTTCTTGGAGCTGCAACTACCCAAATGTTCACAATCCTCTCTCCAAAAAATTTTAAAGCTTTTTAAAATGTTTTACAGTGTAATTATTTATGACTTCTTTCTATACAAACCAGTTCTGGACGTGCTAGGTTTCCAATATATGTCCCCTTCCTCCTGCCCCCAATGTGAAACTCCTTTCGACACCCTTACATACAGAGCTCTAGCACGTTGTTTAATTGGCATTGACAAAAGTTTCCAGTTCTGGTTGCTCTCCAAGAGGGTTGAAGGTTTGATTCACAAGATCAGGAGCAGGATACCACAGGACCAGGAGACGCTGCACACACCAGGGAAAAGACAATTGGTGGACAATGACAAACCAAGTGGCCGAGCAACTGCAAAACCAAGATTCTTCTAACAAAAGTTCTATCAACAATCTGCATTGCATTCTACATCAATACACATTGTACAAAAATGCACTGACGTAATATGTATATATGTAAAATGGTGTCCATGGACTATATGTACATGTTTGATTATTATAATTATTAAAAAGACGTACAAGGCAGGGTGTATTTTTGGCCTTACCTGCCTGAAGGTGCCCTCTGTGAGAAAGAGCCTGATGACAGCATAGATGGGTACTGGAACCACAGATGACAAGGCCACAGTCCATCCTAGCCTGTAGGCCCAGTCTGGGTAGACATACCCTCCACTGGATGTCAGAGTCTGGTTGTTCAGAAATGAGCAGATGAAACAAACCTGGACAAAGACATAAAAAGTTTGCTTACCGGAGGTACAAACAATGAAGCTGAACTGGTGGGACATAACATTTGACTTTGGCCCAGTTTTAGTTAATGCAACAAATCACAACCTAATAAACCAAAGAAAAATCTTTACACATAAATTCCATCCCTCCACAACTATTTTCTCACTAGTACTTCATGTGAGGCTTTGACGGTTTCTTACTACTCACTATGCAGATGAGAGGGGTGAAGTAGCGCCAGCACAGCCTAAAAAGGGGCCATGGTCTCTGTCCTGTTTTATCTTCCACTGCATTGCACATCCGATCAGCTCCTGCATCATAATGATAGTTGAGTTGTGGAGATGCAGTACAGTTTTCTAGACTTTTTAAACCATGATTGTTCATGCATTTTGTACTAAACGGGCGTGTTGTTGGATCATTTTCATCTTAAAAGTATGACAACTCATGTTTATTTTGTTGTAGAATCTGGGGCAGAATGATTGTACACAAACATATCTGGGAAATTTTAATGTAAACAAAGTGTGGTGCTTCAACCACCTACCAAAAGCCCAGCCAACAGCCACACACTGGATAATGCAGACAAACATGATGCATGTTCCACTGCAGCTATAGTAGTCAAGCAGCTGGAACTGGTAGACTCCTCCCTGAAAGACACAGGAAAGGCACAAATAAATCTTGTCCTTTGTAACGTATGATAAGTAATAACTAAGTAGACAGACCTTAGTACCTCACTGACGAGGGTGATCTGGATGATGAAAACAAAAGAGCAGAAAAAGATGAGAAAGATTTCTCTGCGCCAAGGTTTTCGCATCTGCTCTGGGAACAGGTCAGTCACACAGGATGTTATGGTTTCCAGACCTGCAAACTAAAACACACAGGTTGGGTGAGAAGACACCAAAAGAGATAAAGAACCTGATGACGTCCTCAAACATCATTGTAGGACGTATTTTTTAACGTAAGATTATGGGAAGTTAACATGTACACAACGCATATTTGTCACATCATAAGGGAACGATATCCTGAACTGTGTGTCTTACCACTGAGTCCAGTCCTAGCAAGATGATCATCAGGAAGAAGCAAACAGCCCACAGCTGAGGAAATGGCATCATGGCGACAGCCTGAGGAAAAGCAATGAAGGCCAAACCTGGACCTGGTGGACAGAGATTTAAATATGAAAAAGTAAAACATTTAACTTTTTTACTTTAAAATGTACTTTTTTTCATCAAAATTCTCTTTTTTAACAAAACCTTGGTATGGCCAAAATTGTACCTGATTCAGCCACCATGTCCATTGGAATTCCCTGTTTGTAGGACATAAAGCCCAGAGAGGAGAAGACTGCAAATCCGGCAACAAAGCTGGTGCAGCTGTTGAGAACACACAACCACAGACTGTCCCTGCACACACACACACACACACACACACACACACACACACACACACAGTGTTATGTTATGATGCTCTATTTGCTCCGATTTTTCTACTTCCATCTGTGTTTTACTCGCACAACCAGTATGGATATGCCATGTTTTTCGTATTACCTTATTGGGCTTTAACAATAATAATAATATTAATAATAATTAAAATGATGACATTTTAAAATGTTTTGTTGTCACCAAATCCTAAATAAATCATTTGATTCACCTGCAACAATTGTTCCTGACTTTATTGTAGCTTCCAAAAGTAATAAAGGTTCCACACCCAACTCCATATGAGAAGAGAACCTGAGCACAAGCTTCCATCCAGACCTGATCAGGAATTTAAAAATGACATGTAATATTAGTCATAAGTCAAGCATGTCAAGATGTGTATATGATTAAAAAAAAAAAAAAAAAAACGCTTATTACTAACCAACTCAAAAGTGTAGTTTAGGATTACTCTCTCACCTGGGAATCTGCCAGGCGAGAAAAATCAGGATAGAGGTAGTAGACCACACCCTGCCAGGCCCCTGGCAAAATCAAGCCCCTGACCAGTAGGATGGCCAACATCACATAAGGGAAGATCGCCGTAAAATACACCACCTGTTTTTATGACTCAAGGAAAACAAGAATTAGCTCGACGCTGGGGATGCAAAGTTGCTTTTCACAAAGTTATTACAAAATTGACCATGAGGCACCAAGGATTGATCAGAATCTTCAGCTATCGCATGTATTGTGACAGACCTTTCCTGTGGAGCGGACACCTTTCCAGATGCAGAAGTAACAGGCCACCCAGGTGGCCAGCAGACACAGCAGCAGCTCCCACTTGACTGAACCCACCTCCTCTATGCCTGCAGACATTGACAAGACTCCTCTCCTGTGTGGAGACGGCGGGTATGTATTACTTTCTCCACCACCCTTTCCTTACATATAGATCATGAGCTGGCGACATAATCTTACTCCCAAAACTCAGAGACTGAAGACTTGGTGAGGTTTCCAGACGTCAAGTTTCCTACTGCTGCCAGGTTGACAGCAGAGAGGTCCATACATCTGTCTGTTGATTAAAAGACAAATCATTGGAATTTATATCACACATGCATGCACAAACCCAGTAGTGTCATCTAATGACCTGTGTTCCAGGGATTGTCACATGTGGCCCAGGGTAGAGGATCTCTGAAACTGTAGATGAGGTATAAGATGGCCCAGGCCAGGATAATAGCATACAGTCTGGAATAAAGCTGGATGATTAGGATAGAATAGCCAGCACCTGGAAGGAAAGAGCAAATCATTTTTTTGTTGGTTTCTTTTTTGGCTTGACAAAAGACATTGACTTGTAGTGTGTGTTAAGACTGTGATCTTGCTCTGTCCAGTCTCAACTGATCAAACATTGAGGGTGTTGTGATTAAAGGGGTGCTTCACTGTCATTTCATTTTATTTATTCTATTATAATGTAGTATAGTCCAACTAAAACTGATAAGGAAAACATAACCTTGGATCTTCTTTCAGATGATCATCTTTAGACATACCAAGTCCTGTGACAAAACTCTATTTCTATTGTTATCATTGTGGATTTAGAATTTTAAAATTTAGATGTACTGTGTGGGGGTGACATAATATTGTAGTGGTTGCAGGTTGTGGGTTAGATTCTGAGAAGGGTTCATTACATTGAGGATACGTATACACTGTTGCCAAAGTTGTAGCGGTACGTAATTGTGCATGGCTCCCTCTGGTGGTATTACTGACATTTGAAGAAGAAGAAGAAGAAGAAGAAGAAGAAGGAGAAGAAGAAGAAGAAGAAACCAAGAAACCACAAAATATATTGCTATTTATTTCCTGCCACTCTGCTACCATTCTGGCCAAGCTAGCATGAGACAATGGTAGCCTGTGTTTCTCCTCAAACAGCTATCTGCTACATTATTGGCACTTGTTATTAAGCGTTATTAACATTACTTATGCCACATTGCAGAAAGAGATATGACTGTTCTGAAATCATCAGCTTTCTGGACACCAAACTTAGGAGACTGTATTTGTACAACTGAAATCGTTGGATGCAAGTAATAAAGGGATCACCTTGGGCCAGTGGGCAGAGCTTGGTCCAACAGTTGATGGGACCTTCCTGAGTGTATTGACCAATTACAGTCTCCATCAGGAAGAGTGGCAGGCCACACGTTATGGCAAAGAAACAGTAGGGCAACAGGAAAACACCTGCACACACAAGAAAAAAAAAGAGTTTTGTATGAACAGTGAATAGTTTCAAGGAGATACTATTTGATTTAATTTGACTTAATCCGCATCTTTCTTTTCCCAGTCAACCATTAAACTTTTGATTTAACTTCGATCAACATACAGTATAATAGCATGATGAGCATCTGCACTCACATATTTTTCTTTCATTAAAAGTTGGTGAAATCTCAACATACTTATGATTCACTTGTCATGGTTTTTGTTTTTCTTTGCAGTTTGTTCAAATCCCCATGATCCAAATTCCAGATGGACCCAGGCATTATAATGTTTAGTCTTTGGTCCTTATCTGCTGAAAGACAAAGTTTCTGTCTTCCAAACATAAAACCTTGAACCTGTGTTGTAAAGTTTTTTAAGCAATTTATCTTTCTGAGGTCAGTGTAAACTATAAGTCCAGTCATTTAGCCATAAGACATTCCTTCCATTTATGGAGTGACTTCTGCCTACTACTGAGGATAGACGAAAGTTGTCTCAGGGCCTGAAAGTATTCCTTACAAAATCTAAAATATTGAGCAATTATGAAATCACATCAAGCCACAGGTTCACACATGTGAACAAGCTGGACATGCTAACCTTGGCTAAAATTACGCTGTATATAACCTTAAATCTGGAGGGTCCCCTTCTGTTACCAGTATTTTAGTTACCATGCTCTGTTTTAAAGGAATGACTATCAGTGAAAGGTGGAAACTGCCTGTGACACAAAATTATGGTATAATGACTGTGTTAAATTTTGCTAATTGAAAGCCAGTTAAACCTAGCCCAGGAGACAACCCCATATGATATCTGTTGACACTCATTATTAACCATGTAAATTCATGTCTGTCTATTTGTGTATGTTTAATACTATTCATAATAATGCTTATAATATATGATTATATTAATATATTTATTAATGAGCCACACAAACTCCCAAGATTCTGTCCAAAGAAAGTCATGGAAGACACAGACTGCCAAGGCCAACTTTGTATATATGGCTTGGTGGTCTTTAAAAAGCAACGTGGCCATACACCTCGGTGAAGACTCTATTGAACAAAGACCCTCATCGAGACAGTCTCTACCAGGGTGAAGACCCCTTTGCTGGGGCAAAGACATTTTGGTCCCTATTTTAGCCTAAGCATTTTAGCAGAATTCTAACGAACACAGCTCTGGGGCAAGAGGAATATGTGCTGCTTATGCTTTAGGAAAGCCAAAACAACGCCCTTAGACAGGCAATGTTTTTGAAGCATAAAAAATAGCCGACATGGCAGAGGCACATAACCTGAATGGGCACTTTCATATTCTTAGCACACTTAGGCATAACAGGCACCCAGTCACGGACATTGAGTTGATTTGGCTTTGTAAATATAGAACCTTGAGAGGAGAAATTAAATAAAAAATTAAAACATTTCAAGACATTTTCTTTTGTGTTTTTGGTATTAAAGATGAGATTAAAGTGCTGAGTGATCTGAGACAGGACTTCTCTCTTGTAGTAACTCTTGGCTTTTCAGAAGAGTTACTACAATGACATGGACAGAGTGACTGTAAAGTAGGAGGGTGACTTCAGAGACATGCTCATTTGTTTAAGCTTTAATAGTAATCACCAGACCCAAAATAGTCACCTGCCGACGAACACAACACACCCTCGACATAAACAAAAAACGAAAAACAACAAAATATATTGGTAACAATAACAACGACAATATTAATAATAATAATAATAATAATAATAATAATAATAATAATAATAATAATAATTGGGCTCAGTTCCGACTAATAAACATTTTCACATTTTCAATAATAAGCAAAAATGCACAACGTTAGGCACTCGGCATACGAATAACGGCTGCAACACTCTTTAATGAGTGACACATATGCACAATCCTTCTGTTATTAGTCCAACTCTGCTGACGGCTGTAATGTGATTAGTTCTCAAAAGCAAGCATAGAGATCCCCGAACTGATTCAAATGAAAAGTACAGTAATGTTAAATACTCACCTCCTCCATTCTTGTAGCACAAGTAGGGGAATCTCCACACATTGCCATAGCCCACCACAGTGCCTGCAGCAGCCAGGATATATTCCCTTTTCTTCCTCCACTGTTCCCTCTTTTTCACATCGCTCTTCATGTCAGTGTCCTGCTTTCTGTCTCTTCCTGTTGAGAACTAAGCAGGGACACACAGAGACGACTGGAGGTGCAGTCAGACAAGACAAGGAACGACCTATGGCAGGTTTTATAAACATACACAAATGTGCGTGCACGCACACATACACACACTGTGCCATTACCATAGACCCCACACAATTAAAAAAAACTAGATAGATAGATAGATATATAGATAGATACTGATTTTTCTGGAGGTTTCACCAGTGGCCGTCAGTGTCTCTAACTTAGTGGCATCACAACTGAAAGAAGACATTTCATGTCATGAATCTGTGGAATACGGCGAGTGGGGCAACATAAAAACTCAAGATGGTACAAGGTGATTAACAATAATTTTATTAGGTCCAATGAGAAACAAACTATTGTCTTCAGAAAGCAAACTGAAAGGAAGTCTCAAATATCTATGAGTATTGCCACACTTGGTCACACTTTCATTCCTCATTGCTGCGATTAGCTAATTTTGAATAAATTGAAGAACTAACCATTATTATGTATATTTTAAACAAGTTGATGTACGCACTAATAGTCTTTTACATCGTAATTATTTTATTTGTAATATTTTTAATTTTTATGCTATTTTAACAATGTGGGCGCTAGACTTAGTGCTGACATGATTAGCTAAAGTCTACTTTAGCAAACGTTCACAAGCAGAAGTAACGCCAGCCACCTACCAAATAAAAGCAAATGTTAGCCTATGGCAGAACATGTCGTACTTGCTCTAAATCAGCCTTTATTATAAGCAATCACTACACTTGCTGACAGTCTGACCAGGATTTAAGTGGGTCTTTCTGACCTCACATTGCATGATGCAACAGTGTTACCTATTCGGGTCACTTCAGACATATTTAATGACACAGTCTGACTCCAATGTTTGTTTCTAGCATGTCTAGAACCATCAAGAACATTACTGGACCATGATCCAGTACAACAAAATGTTCTATACTGCAGTTTAAAACAATGTTTACATGATTTGAGACAGTGAATTAATCATTTACGATGAGAAGTAGGATCACTTGCATGGTGTTGAAGACAGATGGGTCAAATACATTAAAAAGTATAGAGCTGTGACCAGTGGCCCTGCCTTCGCCCTAAGACAGCTGGGATTGGCTCCAGCAGACCCCTGTTACCCTGAATAGGAATAAGCAGGTATAGAAGATGAATGAATGAATGAATGAATGAATGAATGAATGAATGAATGAATGATTTTTGACCTTTGCTATGTGCAACACATATATTTCATACAGGGCTTTATTATGTTGTTTGATTGGATTTGACAAAAGTTTACAGTTCTGGTTGCTCTCCAAGAGGGTCAGTGGTGTGATATTCAAGATCAGGAGCAGGATACCACAGGGCCAGGAGACGCTGCACACACCAAATAAAAGACAGTCAGGAGACAAGGACTAGCCAAGCAGCTAGAAATAAGAACAGTGCTACAAAAGGTTGTTTGATTTGTCAATCCGTCTCTTGACATTCTAACAAAAGTTATAACAATCTGCATGTCATTCTACATCAAAATGCTTTGTGTAGATGTGGAATAATGCATTAATGCATATACTCTATGTATAATGATATGGACTCACCAGCCTCACTATTTTATATTAACACATCTTGTTGACTACTTGTATTATTGGACAACAGGCCGGATACTTCTTTTAATAAAAGCTTTTGATGATGATATATGTATATATAGATATATACATATGTATATGTACATACACAAAGGATTATTAAAATAGGGTGTATTGTTGACCTTACCTGTCTGAAGGTGCCCTTAGTGAGAAAGAGTCTGATGACAGCATAGATGGGTACTGGAACCACAGATGACAAGGCCACAGTCCATCCTAGCCTGTAAGCCCAGTCTGGGTAGACATACCCTCCACTGGATGTCAAGGTCTGGTTGTCCAGAAATGAGCCGATAAAGCAAACCTGGACAAAGGAAGAAAACATTTGTTTCCAACAGGGTAGAGACTGAACCACCTAGAGGGGCTGTCTCAATGCATTTCTCAAGTATTTCTCAAGTTCAAGGTTCAAGGCATCTTTATTGTCAATCCTACAGTATATGTTACATTCACAGAGCATTGAAATTTTGTCACTCGGTGGCCCACGGTGTCAGGATAACATGCAAAGAACAAGAGAGTAAAAAAAGTACAAAGAAGTACAACACTAAGTCAGTGAGTGCCAAAGGAACAAAAGAGTGCAACACATGTTCAAATTGCAAAAGGCAAAAAAATATATACAATAGAAAAAGTCTGTTTCACTAATATCCCATGTTACACTTGCTTTTGTGCAATTTTTTTTTTTTTACTACTCACAGTGCAGATGAGAGGGGCGAAGTAGCGCCAGCACAGCTTAAAAAGGGGCCATGGTCTCTGTCCTGTTTTACCTTCCACTGCATCACACAACCGATCAGCTCCTGCGATTGTAAAGTAGATGCTCAGTACAACATCTATATACTTAATGTTGTCTATCTTCTAAACCATGATTGTTCATGCATATAGTGCTGAATGGGGGTATCCCATGCTGATTATAGGCTTATCATAAGTGTGACAACTCATGTTTGTAGTGGTGTAACGATAAACCGATTTGAATCGGTTATCGGTCTGTGACGTATGAGATCCGAGTGCATCGGTTGATGGAGCCCTGGATTGGTAAAGATCGGTAAAGTAAAAATAAGCTCTTGGGGTTCAATTGTCCATTTGTATTGAATCGCACTGAACCAAATCGGATCGAATCATACCAAATTCTTAACTATTTTTTATGAATCGTCCCTGAATCGAATCGTAGCTTGTGAATCGAGATTTGAATCGGATTGTTTTGTGAGTAAAAGATTCACACCCCTACGTGTTTGGATTGTTGTTGATTGTAGAATCTGGGGCAGAATGAATGCACACAAAAACATTTGAAAATAAATCTCAATGTAAACACTGTGTGGTGCTGACACCACCTACCAAAAGCCCAGCCAACAGCCAAACATTGGATAATGCTCACAAACATTACGCATGCTCCGCTGCAACCATAGTATTCAAACAGCTGGAACTGGTAGACTCCTCCCTGAAAGACAATGGAGAGGTGCCATTGTTGTCCCTCTCTAACGTATGATGAGTGACATTTAATTAGAAGGAATTCAGTACCGCAGTGGTGAGGGTGATCTGGATGATGAAAATGAAGGAGCAGAAAAAGATGAGAAAGATTTCTCTGCGCCAAGGTCTTCGCATCTGTTCTGGGAACAGGTCAGTCACACAGGATGTTATGGTTTCCAAACCTGCAAACTACAGGGAGGGAGTCGATTAGAAAAAAAACAGAAAACGGGCAATCATCAAATTGTGGTGCCACATGTTTTGAAGTGAAGGTCCTGAAAAGTGACTTCAGAGGGTTGAACTGGCAACTTGGTGACAGGTTTGTGACAAACCTCGGTGATGTGTCAGAAAGGTATGTGAATGCCTCATTGTTACATCTTAATGGGAAAATTTCCTGAATTGTGTGTCTTACAACTGTGTCCAGTCCCAGCAAGATGAGCATCAGGAAGAAGCAAACAGCCCACAGCTGAGGAAATGGCATCATGGCGATAGCCTGAGGAAAAGCAATAAAGGCCAAACCTGGACCTGGTGGACACAGGAGATTTTCACTTTTTGTCCTTTTACACATATTTCTTTGTCTTTGATGCTTATGGCATCAATTTTACCCAATATTTACTTTTATTTGTTATAATTCAGGTTATGAACATAACCTACTTTAGCTCAAAACTGTACCTGATTCAACCACCATGTCCATTGGAACTCCCTGTTTGTAGGACATAAAACCCAGAGCTGAGAAGACTGCAAATCCGGCAACAAAGCTGGTGCAGCTGTTGAGAACACACAACCACAGACTGTCCCTGCACTCACTCACACACACACACACACACACACACACACACACACACACACACACACACACACACACTGCATTATTTAGACAGACCCTGTGCAGGAAGCCCACCTGTGCAAAAATTACCAAGCTACACAAAGGTCTTCACCATCACACCCCGCATTTTGGGGTTGATTGTTAAACAAGTAGTTTAACTGTAAATTTGCTTTTAGGTTCACTTTACTTTGGCAGCATTAACTCATCAGCTTATTGTGAATTTGAGGACTGTAGTTCCTCAGTAACACGTCACTGACAGTCCAGATTGGGCTGTCCACATTATTACCCCTCATCTTTACCACAGGTGTACCACCCCAGGGATATGTCCTCTGCCCTCTGTTCTAGTTCATATTCACACATGACTGTTCTCCCATGCATCCCACAAACAAGATTGTGACAAGCATTGATATGAGACAACAACGAGGCAGCCCACAGAGAAGAAGCTCAACATTTCACAAACTGTTCACAAAGTGAAGACAGCAGTATATTCAAAAAATGTTCTCAGGCAAACAAAAATAAATCAAGCCAATTAGACAAACCTTTAAAATCCAAGGCAACCATCCCACATTGCTCTCTCTCTCTCCACAGAGAGGCTAGAGTGTTTCTAATATCAAATCAATATCAAAGATTGTATCAGTACTGATTTAATTCAAATCTGACTCAGATTCACTGATCTAGCTGTCAGAGAAGACAAAAAAAAAATGACCAGTGATTTTGTTAGTTTTGTTTTTTGTGTGCGGGAACTCAAAGTATGTTTCAAATGTGTTAAAGTGTGTTTTAAAAGTGTGGAACACGGTAAACTCTTTTATCTTGGCACACTAGCACATTTTGGACTGCCTTCTACTGACATGCTGTGAAGAGTGTTGTCACATCCTGCATTAGTCTAGTATGGGAACTTCTCTGCTGCAGACTGGATGGGTGGTGTAGGCCATACAGAAAGTCGCCAACTGCACCGACTAAATCTACATCAGCAGGTGAGGAAGGAGGTCTATTAGCACAAAGAGGGATCCCTACCCACCCTGCGAACAGACCGTTTGTGATTCTCCCCCCTGGCAAGAGGCTCAAATCCTCTAGTTTACCTGCAACAATTGTTCTTGACTTTGTTGTAGCTCCCAAATGTAATAAGGGTTCCAGCTGCAACTCCATACGAGAAGAGAACCTGAGCACAAGCTTCCATCCAGACCTGATCAGGAATTTAAAAATGACGTGATATTAATGGTAAGTCAAGCATGTCAAGAAGGTAGCTTTGGAATATCTAGACATGTGTATAAGATTAAAAAAAGAAATGCTTATCACTAACCAACTCAAATGAAATGTAGTTTAGGACTACTCTCTCACCTGGGAATCTGCCAGGCGTGAAAGGTCAGGATAGAGGTAATAGACCACACCCTGCCAGGCCCCTGGCAACGTCAAGCCCCTGACGAGCAGGATGGCTAGCATGACATAAGGGAAGACCGCCGTAAAATACACCACCTGGAATTTTAGAGGAACTGTTAATGTGATTAATCATTCAAGCAACAAGGAATTAGTTTTTCATTAAGTCATTGCAAAATTTATCAAAAGGGAGCATGGAATGATCGGAATCCTCAGATATCATAAATATTATGACAGACCTTTCCCGTGGAGCGGACGCCTTTCCAGATGCAGAAGTAACAGGCCACCCAGCAGGCCAGCAGACACAGCAGCAGCTCCCACTTGACGGAACCCACCTCCTCTATGCCTGCAGACATTGACAAGACTCCCCTCCTGTGTGGAGACATGTTTTACTTAGTTGACCAGCATTTCCCCATGTATAGATGACATATGACAATATATAGTTGGATGCAATAAAATAATCTTACTCCCAGAACTCAGAGACTGAAGATTTGGTGAAGTTTCCAGATGTTATGTTCACTGTCAGGTTTCCTCCATATGCTGCTGTCAAGTTGGCAGAGGAAAGATCCACACATCTGTCTGTTAATAGAAAAACATCATCACAGTCACATCACAGTCAGTCTTATTCTAGTAATCTAGTTACTTGTTCCAAAAAGGCAGATTAATGTCATAATCACATTGAGTTGCAATAAACAAAAAAAATTATTGTGACTTTACAGAATACCCAGCAGAAATTAAAGACCTTTGTATATGTATAAATTCACATATCAATGTCCTCTAATGACCTGTGTTCCAGGAATTGTCACATGTGGCCCAGGGTAGAGGATCTCTGAAACTGTAGATGAGGTAGAAGATGGCCCAGCCCAGGATAATAGCGTACAGGCTGACATAGAGCTGTAATATGAGGTTGGAATAACCAGCACCTGGAAGGGAAGTGATATATTTGACTGATACAGATTTTTAATTGAGCTGCTTCACAGTTGAAAATTGTTGTCATATATGACACAACTTGGCATTTTAGTTTAATGACATGACATCAATGTCAAATAATTGAGTCGATTTGCAGTTTTAAAAAGTACCACAGTATCCCTGCCCTGCAATAAATTACAGCCTTCAGCCCCAATCATGAGTTATGTCTGTGAGTTCCTTCTTTGACCGTGAGTTTGTCCATTTCTAGTCTCTGGATCTGTCTGCCTTGCTGCCTTTCATTTCCGGCCTTTAGAAGATTTTTGAGTTATTCTTTTAAAAGCGTTTCAGAAATTAGGAAAAACCTGTCTATCTGTTTAAAAGAAATTTATCCGGGTCACTATTTGATAGCAGGCGATTGGAATGTTACCCCCACCCATACCAAAGACAGATCCACCCACTCAGACAAAACTTATTCTAGAAGTAGGGACATTGTATACCAGTTTGGTAAAGAGCTAGATCTTAGAGACATATGGAGAGATAGAAATCCTGATGTAGCCATGTACTTGTGCTATTCTAGTGCACACAAACCATATAGCCATATTGATATATTTATGGTTTCTGCAAGTATTGCAAGTATAGTTAAAGGCTGTGTTAATGATAGCATTCTAATCTCTGATCATGCTCCTAATAGTTTGGTTCATGTAGACCCAGACTGGATGCAGGACCCTCGAAAGTGGCTCGACCAGAGATGGCTCTAAAATACTGAGCTGTTAACATTTTTGGATCTGTTAATGTCATTTTCTCTCGAATCTTCTGATTATAAGCTTGATGCCTCGAGAGCAGATTTACAGGAGGACCTAAAAGTGGAATAATGATGCACAGCTTGTAAAGAGGTTCAATCGCAGACTGGGAATACACGTCTAAAACTTCTACAATACATTTGGCCAATAAGGGTGAATATTACACCAGAGAAGCGCAATAAATTTAATAGTAACATGTCCAATTTGTGCAAAAGATGTAGTGAAGACTGAGGTACACAGGTTTCTTTTGTATGTAAAAAAGGAAAATCAATAAATAAATTGTTGAAAAAAGAAACATAAATCCATTTAAAATATATGAACACAATTTAGCATATGAATATACACATCGAACCACATATCCTGACGTTTCAACTGATTTAAAAAAAAAATACTTCCGTTGTGTTATTGCAGAGTAACTCAACCATATTCGTACAACTCAAAGTGTTGCTCACAGTCTTGTTATGTTAGGTAAAACACAAGGAGATCACCTCGGCCCAGTGGGCAGAGTTCGTTCCAGCATGCGATGGGACCTTCCTGAGTGCATTGACCAACCACAGTCTCCAGTAAGAAAAGAGGCAGTCCACACAATATAGCAAAGAGACAGTAGGGCAGCAAGAAAACACCTGCACACACAAGAAAAAACACCTAAGTTGTATCGCCTGGAATGAGAACTTAAATGTTTATTAAACATGAAAAGGCAAGTCAAGCCATAAAATTTAATGTTTTAATGTTTTAAAATTGACAATTGATGTTGATTCTTTTTCTACTAGCAAATTTCAGTTAACCTCTTTGGTCTACTTTTTCACTCGGTCTCATGACTGAGTTGGATTTAGACTTGACACATGCAGATGAGATACCTCCTGGAACCGAGTTCTGCAACAACAAAAGACAACCAACTTTGAGGCAGATGCAAGTGAGTCGGGAGAAAATGTCCCCAGGCAACTTATATATTGTCCTGGGTGAGCAGTCACTGTCCGCTGTCGATGATCTGCGATTCCAGCGTCTACTCTGCATACTGGAGCCGAGATTCCCAGCCATTACCATACAATGGATATGTTGCTACCGAAGCTGCACAACTCAGAACATGTCCCTCACTTAAGCAAAATTGGTTAGTTTTGAAATAATACATATGGCAAAGCTGTTAAAACACACGCGCGCGCACACACACACACACACACACACACACACACACACAGTTTTTTTCTTCAGTGTCAATATGTGACATTTTTGATAAATTTGTGTTTGTTTTGCGGTGAAACTTGTGACAATCACCCATGTTTTAGAAAAACACATTGAGGAATGTTCAAAAAATTCAAAACAGAACGTCTGCAGAAAAAAAATCTAAGTAATTCTATAATGTGTAATGCTGATATTAAGTACTCTGTGTCTGTACTGAAATGCAAGTACTCGTACTCTACTCACTCTGTAAAAAAGTGGTATCGGTGCATCCTTAGTCTTAGGTAATGGGTCATACAAAGAGTGATTCAGAAGACCCATATGAGAAGACATAAGACCCAACAATGGAGTGACATGACTGCAGGAGACATGGACATTTAACAGGTCAGGAAATAATGCTTCTCTGATAGGCAGTAAAGCAAGTGACTCACTACAGCCTGAGATGCTTCTGAAGAACACATCCATCCTCATCCATTGAAACAATTCAATGTAAAGAAAACTGAGTGTCTTTAGACTCCTTTCTATTGTCTTTATTGACTGATAGATCTCCAAAATAATTGCTTTCATCCTTGATCACCTCTGGTCTAATCAAGAAATTAAAAGCATTTAATGTGTTGCCGTGCTCTAAGTGATACGTGGTACAGTCATGGTAAATACTCACCTCCTCCATTCTTGTAGCACAGGTAGGGGAATCTCCACACGTTGCCCAAGCCCACAATATTACCTGCTGAAGCCAGAATATATTCCCTTTTCTTCCTCCACCGTTCCCTCTTTTCCACTTTGCTGTTCATCTCACTGTTCTGTGCTCTGTTCCTTTCTGTTGAGAACATGGTTTGACAGTCACAGGTGACTGGAGACAGAAAAGATGAGTAACTTAGGTCATTGGTTGTATTCTTAAAAAAATCTGATTTTTCTATTTTCTATTGGAGTATTTTCTCCTCCTTCAAAGGTTCTCTTGACATGAACTCCGCCCCTTCTATTTCTCTCTCTCTCTCTCTCTCTCTCTCTCTCTCACACACACACACACACACACAGACACACGCACCCACACACATGGAGGAAACTTACCTTTGCTGTGTGGTAAAACATGGTCACAACACACTATAAATACACTTTGTTTAATGCCAAAGCAAAACAAAACTTGCCAATTTACACACATGGCATCACAGATGCTTTGTGTTTGGCAAATGTGTCCTTAAAATTATAAAGCCTCAAATATCAAACAAATGTAAAAACAAAAAATAATAATAAAAAAAAACTCACAATAAAGAGGAAAGGATCGTTTGAATGTAAGATCAAAATATTTTTGTGCTTTTCATCTTTACATACCATGCCAGGGGTAGACAATAAGGGAATTTTGCCACTGGCCCAGAGGGATCTTTTGAAGAGCGCTGGCCCCACTATTGTAACCATGGCCAAGGTCAATATCAGGTATCGATCCCCATAATAGTGAAAAAGAACAATTTGATTCAAGAAGACTTATTTTTTTTTAAGGTAGGTTTGTTTACAAAAGTGAAGCAAAAAGGTACAAATACATAAATCAAAAGTGAAAATACACTTTCCAACACTGCATTACTTAAGTAAAATAAGTTCTTCCTCCGTCTCCTACTCAGTTGGCTGATTTTTGTGTCCCCCTCCTGATGCCCAGGCAGTATAACCTGGGTGCCTGCTTCTGGGCCCTGACTGCAAACAGCTCAAAACAGCCCGAATCACAGTTTACATGCACATTAGCTTAAACAGGAGGTGTTTATCGTTAATTAACTATGAAAATAATTTTCTCATAAAAATTCCAAGATATAAATTACATTATAAATAGAAATTAAAGCTGCAAGCAGCATTCAAGGGACTGAGCCCACCCGGCCACCGCCTGCCGTGACGTCCGCCACCCGGCCACGAGCCCCCGACACCCGCCGACGCTCCCCAACCCCTGCTGATTCCGCCCGAAACCCGCCGATGCCCCACGACTGAAGCCGACGCCTGCCGACGACACGTGAAATGGCGACTCAATCACGATCACATTTAGAAACATTTGATTTCTAAATGTGATTGATTACTGTATCATTTTGGAGATATTAAGCCTTAAAGTTTTCAGTATACCAGACTGAATGTTACAGGCATCCTTTCAACCCACCCCCAATCCCCCCAAAAAAGAGAAGAGACAAACAGTTGACTGTGCTCACTTTCAGCTCACATATGTAATTGTATGAGCGATGTGATTTGTTTTCATAATGTGTAAACAAATTTTGTTTCATGTAATCATCTATTATGTCATTGCAAGTGTCATAAAGGTAAGACAGCATTTTGCAAAAATTTTGCTTAGCCCTTTGCTAACATTCCTATGCAGTGCAAATCTATTCACAACCTGACATACTCTTTTGTTTGTTTCCTTCCACGCTCAGCATTGTGTTATTTTGAAAAACCGGAAGTGTCTCGCTCGGCATTGTCTCTTATTTTGAAAAAGCGGAAGTGTCTCGCCCGACATTGAACTAGCGCTGACTTTCTCAGTGGACTCATGTTCGTTTGGCAACACAGGCAACACAGGCGCCGTAGAAGCGGCTGGCTTGACTGCGCGAAGACGAACGACGGCTCACTTGACCGCAGTAATCTCCGTGGGGATATCAAACGAGGAGAGCCGTTGGCGGGTGGCGTAGGGGGATGCCCAAAGACTGATTTTAAGTGGCAAGTTCTTGTTTCTGAAAACAAATGGCGCTCTCTTTCAGCTCCACAGCTAGACTCCCCGTCAGTGAATGAAGCATGACGAGCTTCTATCAAAACTGAAAAGTTGAACGCAAACAAATAAATACACACACACGCGCGCGCGCGCGCGCGCAAGGATGGACTCACAATAATAGCAGACTTTCAACAAAAACAAATAAACAAAAAAAAAACATTTGCTGGTGCAGAGAGTCGAACCCAACACTCTGTGCACCGTAGACTGGCATTCTAACCGCTGCGCCATTGCCTCGCTGTTGTAACATAGAAGCCAGAGCGGATATATTAATTAAAGGAACTGAAAGCGAACCTTAAAGCTCCGCTGTTAGAAATCGGGAAACTCACCTGTATTAGAGCGTACGAAATGTTCTTCTAGAAGAGTGGAACGCGTGGGTATTTGCTGCACAAATTTTCAACGTTCCTTGGGCGCGCTACAGCCATTTAGTTTTTTATCCTCAAATGTAGGTATTTGAACTCTGGCAAACAAATGCTTCCACCTCTGCCATTTCTGTATCTACAGGAAAGATATTGGCATAATTGTTTAGCCAAAGTCTCCAGGATTCTAACAGTATCAGGTTTTACTCGTTCACAATAATGGTGTAGGCGTGACCGGTGAATGAACGGAGAGTCCCATTTGGAGGAGGTGGAAATATCTCACTTCCTGTTTGGAATTTTACATTTGTTAGAGTGTACGATATGTTCGTCTAGAAGATAGGAACGCGTGGGTTTTGGTCCCGGATCGCTACTACATTCCTAGGGAAAGTTAGAATTTTTGAAGTGTTTTGAAATGGTTTCTTCCACATCTCGACCTGCCTCGGCCTGTAGGTGGTGCTCTGGAGCACCTGCGTTCTTGTTCTTTTCATCACAGAGAGATTTCATCGGCCTCGACATGTGACGCTTTTAAAGGGGTCCAAATGGGGTAAACGCTCTTTAATGGCTCTAGGGGGCGCTATTGAGAATATTTAAGATTTTTTTTGTACGAACTCAAATTTTGGGCAAGTTCTGACCTGCATAAAAAATCTGGTGAGTTCTGGAGTCTGGGAAGGGCATCAAAATGAGGATAAAAAAAAGGTTAAAAATGCATACATTTTGGCAGGCCGTAAGATGACAACGAATGGAAATTGAACCGATAGAGCCCATACATTACCCATACGTTTTTTTGTCGGGAAGGTCGCATCTCTGTCATACTCCAATTTCGAGGCCGTAGCACTTACAGTTTCAGGTGCACTCCCTTGTGACGTAGTTTCAAACAAGTCAAATTAGCTCACTTCCGGTTTGGTTTGGCTAATGGGAGTATATTGATAAAAAGTAGGTATGGATTGACTTAACACGTGGGTCTTGGTCCCATGTCTCTATGACTTGCGTTGAATATTTTATACCTGTCTTTGTGTTTTGGCTTATGTAGGTGGCGCTATTGAGCCAATTTGAAAATTTCCTTCAAATTAATACATTTTTCAGCAGGTCTGACCTGCACGGACGTTTCCAAGACTTTTAACATATGGGAAGGGGGTCAAAATGGGGTGAGAAGCCGCGGCGGAAGAATAATAATAAGAAACATTACAAATACAATAGAACTGGTCTTCCGGCTCAGTCCCGAATAATAATTTAAACGCCGATGTATAGTGTCACAAATGGGACACGTGTGCTTGCAGATCTGCCTTTTCAAACGAGACCATCGTTATGACAACGTTATTTTCTCCGTAGTTACACAGCAATGCGTAAGCGTTATCACATGTTCATACACGTTCATTTTTCTCTAACAGATTCTTTAAAACCACACATTTTTGAAAACGCTCTCGAAAAAACAACAACCCTGCATTTACACAAAGCTGTCTTCCAAAATATATATATATATAGTTTTGTACTTGTTTTTTTTTTTTTTTAAGGGCATTATTTTTTAGGGTTCTGGTGGCCCTGACAATTTTGAAAGTGTGCGTGGGCCACCGGGCCAGTTATATTGTGCTTTTTGGTTATTTAGCCTGTAAGATATCAGTTTTAAATTTAGAATTTTATCAAATTTGCTCAGCTGTTGCCAACACAGCTTGAAGAAACAGAAAATTACTTTCTGTTTGCTTATTATAATATTGTTAAATACAGTGGGTGTGGCTGTGCAACGATGCATAAGACAACAAAAGTGGGCATGCACACACTGAAAAAACGACAGCCAATTTATGTATGTGTGTATATATAGCTATACATATACATATGCAAAGTGCAAGAGAGATTAAACAAACAAACATAGAAACACACACACACGTAAACACACACAGACGATCAGTGCAAAATTAATATATAATATAAATATCTTGTTAAGTTACATATAGAGCAGGGTAAAAAATTTGCGATTAATCGCAAGTTAACTCACGACACTAATTCAATTAATTGTGAGTAAAATCGACTGACAGCCCTAATGTGTGCGTTTAAACTTTAATTAAACGCAGCTTAATAAATTGTGTTATTTTTAGAACAGGCCTGCGGGTTACTCGTGTGGTTCTTGGTGACCGCTGCTCAAAACAAATGCAACTGGCAATGGCAATTTGCTACAACTGCTAACCATAAATCATGGACACATTAATTCCTAAACAACCTGCTACTGGATTTTCACTTCTCTGGCCCAGCTCTTTCACATGGCCAGTCAAATTTTGCATGATGTTTTCGTGACCTGCCTGAGAGATGGCTCTGAACAAGCCATTACCCATTACCATCAGCAACAGAGCTCTCATTTTTACATGGAATGATAAAAGTTGTATGACAAACATCATTATTACGTGTTTGTGCTAGCCGTCAGATATGAGTCTTGGCTTTTTGCTAACAGTAGGACAAATATTTTGGTTGTTCCCTGTGGGGACAGAAATTAACTTCTGATTGCTTAACACATTACCAAATAGAGATACAGGTTAGTGTGGCTAATGTCGTCTTTTTTTTCTTTTTTTTTCTGGTCTGGCCATAATGACAAGCAGAAGTGTCTCTGAATGTCTATGATGGCTGACAGATTTTATTCTCAGAGGTAGATCTTGAGAGTGTGAGCCACATGGGTTGTTTCAGGAGCTACCTCTTTGTGACATTGTGGCCATGACCGGACTGAGGGAGGGATAGATAGGGGGGTGAGAGGAAAGTAGAGAGGGGAAATGAGTGTGAGGGGGGGATGATGAGAGGGATAGAGAGAGAGGAGTAGAGGAGTCAACTGGCAACAATATACAATTATTGTGTTAAAAGAGAACAAAACAGATCGTAAATTTGCATAGCTAATTGTCAGATAGTGGGCTTATTCAAATGATAACCTGATTAATCTAAGGAGAGAAAGAAAGAGAAAATATATATGTATATATATATACACACACACACACACACATACCTGCACATTTACACATGTTCATATGCACATAGATGCATATATACCCATATAAACATACATGCGAGTACATACAATGATAATAATAATAACGATGATAATAATAACAACGTTAATAGTAACAATAATATTATTATTATTATTATTATTATTATTATTAATAATAATAATAATAATAATAATAATAATAATAATAATAATAATTAAAGCTGCAAGCAGCGTTTGCGGGGCTGAGCCGCCGTGGCCGCCGCGACCCCTGATGACCCCCGTCCTCTGCCGACGCCCGGCGATATCTGCTGAAAGAAATCTATGCAAATGATGCAGATTTTTCAACCTGCTTTTACCACCTTGGACATCTAAGCTTAGAACTCAGCCATTTCGGCGTCTACACGAAAGATATTGGTATCATCTTTTAGCTAAGGGCTTCAGCTATCTAACTATATATAGTTATCCGGGGTGTGAATAACGGTGTAGGCGTGGTCAGTGAAAAAACTGACCTTTTTTTTTTCGTTGGGGCGAGCTCAAAGACATACATGCGAGTACATACAATGATAATAATAATAGCGATGATAATAATAACAACGTTAATAGTAACAATAATATTATTATTATTATTATTATTATTATTATTATTATTAATAATAATAATAATAATAATAATAATAATAATAATTAAAGCTGCAAGCAGCGTTTGCGGGGCTGAGCCGCCGTGGCCGCCGCGACCCCTGATGACCCCCGTCCTCTGCCGACGCCCGGCGATATCTGCTGAAAGAAATCTATGTAAATGATGCAGATTTTTCAACCCGCTTTTACCACCTTGGACATCTAAGCTTAGAACTCAGCCATTTCGGCGTCTACACGAAAGATATTGGTATCATCTTTTAGCTAAGGGCTTCAGCTATCTAACTATATATAGTTATCCGGGGTGTGAATAACAGTGTAGGCGTGGTCAGTGAAAAAACTGACCTTTTTTTTTTCGTTGGGGCGAGCTCAAAGAATTTCAAATATCTCACTTCCTGTTTGTGGAATTTTAAAAATTAGAGTGTACGCGATGTAGAGCTTGATGAGACAAACGCGTGGGTTTTTGTTGCACAATTTTTCGATGTTCCTAGAGGGTGCTAGGTGCATTTTTCGTTTTCCTATGTGTTTTTTTCATTGAGTTCAATTTTCACATGCATCAACTTTAAAGGGCTATAAAATGAAAACGGTGCAACGCATCCGGACCATTCTTTTTACGTTGACCTTCTGACAGTCTGGTCTGTGTGGTTTGAACCTTGCAGCATTCACGGTTGTTGAGTTCTGTGAATGTGGATTATTTCAAACAAGTGAAAGTAGCTAACTTCCGGTTTGTCAGGGGTCAAAGGTCAGGGTGTCAGAATGTAGGTCTCTATCCAAGGAACGCGTGGGTTTTCGTCCCATGTCGTTTCGACCTTCCTAGAGGAGGCTAGGGGCATTTTAATTTTTGCGATGGGATTTTTCGCGATTTTTGGTCAATTTTCAATGTGCGTCGACTTTGGAGGGCCGTTGTACGAAAACTGTTTGAAAATGTCACATTTTTGTTGATAATTGTTTGGATTGAAGGTCCAGTCTATGTCATACTGAATTTTCAAGCCCGTCGGACTTGCGCTTTCTGAGCCTTGTGTTTTCACTCTGTTCCAAACAAGTGATGATAGCTCACTTCCGGTTTGTCTGGGGTCAAAGGTCAGCATATGAGCAAATAGCACCCGATTGCCCGCACGCGTGGGTGTTGGCCCCATGTCTCTACGACCTTCCTAGCTCACTTCCGGTTTGTCTGGGGTCAAAGGTCAGCATATCAGCAAATAGCACCCGATTGCCTGCACGCGTGGGTGTTGGCCCCATGTCTCTACGACCTTCCTAGAAGGAAATAGGTTTGAAAAAAGGGCAAAAACAGGCAAAATAAAAGTGGAAATAACTCACTTCCTGTTTGTCGGGCGACAAAAGTTAGAGCGTACGAAATGTCGGGCTTGACGCGACGAATGCGTGGAATTTTCCCCCATATTTTTTTTACCTTCCTCGTGGAAGCTAGGGCCATTTCTAATTTTAGAGGCCAGTTAAACATGCTTGGACGCCTCTAGGGGGCGCTAGAGAGTGGATTTTTGTATTTTTCTCTTCATTTTATGAAATTTTCACCAGTTTTACACCTATGTGGCAAATTTATGGGTCAAATTTGAGCGCAAAAGGGCGGCGGAAGAATAATAAGAATAAACATTACAAATACAATCGAGTCTTCGCCTTGCGAAGACCTGCTCAGCAGATCTGAGCAGGACTTCGCTGAGGCTCAGCCCCAAATAATAATAATAACAACAATAATAATAATATACTCATGGATAAATAAGACAATAAGCTATGCAACAGTGTACCTGCGCTTGTGTATACTTGTGTGTGTGTATGTATGTGTGTGCGTGTGTGTTAATATCTAATATTCGGCTAATGTCGTCTTTGCCCGTGGTCATAACCTTACCTTTAAATGTGCTGGTTTACAGATTTAGCAATGAGCTGTAAACCGAAGGACTTCAGTTAAAGGCTTATTATCGGAATGGTGAGGAAGGACGAGACTGGCACAGTGGTTAGCGCTGCAAGAAGGTCGTGAGTTCGATTCCGGGCCTGGGGCCTTTCTCTGTGGAGTTTACATGTTCTCCCAGGCTGTGTCTCAATTCAGGGTCTGCATCCTTGAAGTACGCATGCGTATGACGCAACTTCCTTTCAAATGCGCATTTGAAAGGAAGTTGCATCATAGTACTGCGCGAAGGCTTGTCCCAATTCCCAAAAGTCCTTAGGACGTTCAATATGCGTACTCGGAATGCGTCCTCGTTTTAGCCGATTTCCAAGGCTGCACCGCTACTATCCTTCACGTACTTGTGTATCCCAGGATGCTTTGCATGCTGCTGCAAAGTATTGTGGGATCCTGGGAAGTCATGAAATTAGCATGTACTGGCAAAGACACTTCGTATAAATAAAGTATTAAATTTCACATAAAATATTCAGTTTTAACATAGGGTTTTTATTTATTTGAACATCCAACGCCATCGTTAGATGGTGAACCAATGGTAAGATTGATGCTATGAAAACGTTACTTCCAGGGTTGGCCAGCAGGAGGGAACGGCGGTGCCGCAACGAGGAAATACGCCGAAGGCTAGACCGTCCCTTGTGGTGTCGTGGAGCGTTTTTGTGCCTCTGCGGTGTGAGTGAAAGGATGGCTCTAAAACTCTGGCTGATGAGAAGCAAGTGTTTAATCTTGAGAGGAACAAGGGTATCCGAGACAAGCTGGTGTCCGACACAGTTGTTCACCGGATATCATAGTACAAGTCTTTTATACTACGGAATAAACATGAGCATGAGATGAATAAACATGAGCATACAATGAGCAGACACACATGTAATTGCTGAACACCTCCCCAACCATATCTGGATTTGCTCCAGACTCAGTGTCGCTAAAGAACGCCTTCGCCAATCTGCCTTGGTCAACCTGACCTAACCTTGGTGTTAGATCTAACAAGCTGCATATACTAAAAGCCTGCTGAAATGTCTCTACAAGTCCAGTTGTCACAAACCACATGATTCAACAAAAATTTCTCCCACTACATGTGTATACGGGGAGGCGGGGTTTGGTTCGTCCTTCAAGGTCGGGTCCTCGAAGAACGCTTCCTTCAGACTGAGGACGCTCGATTCGAAGGGTGCAAACCCTGAATTGAGACACAGCCCCAGTATCTGCATGAGTGCTCAATGGGTTCTCCAGCTTCCTCCCACAGTCCAAAAATATGCAAGTGAGGTAAATCGAAAACTCTTAATTGTCCATAGGTGTGTATGAGAGTGTGAATGTTTTTTTTCTCTATGTGGTGCTGCAATGAACTGGAGACTTGGTGACTTTCGTCCAATGATGGAAATGCATGTATCCCCTTTATCTCAGTTTTTTGTTCTTATAGGTTTTGTGGTGCTTGGGAAAATTGTCCATGATTGGTTCAGCGACATTCTAAAAAAAATATTACTAATACCATTTTTAACAGGTTTGCAAGATAACAAGAAAACAGCACACAACACATTTAACTCCTAATGTTTTAGATGTCCAAAAACATGGTGAAGCACTAACATGAACAGTTTCTCTGATGCCTATTTAATGAGGCTGTTTTGAACAAACATCTCAGGGGCAGGAGTACTGTGTGTGTTAGCTTATTCCTGGCACAGATAAGCAAACTGCTGATGCTTTGGAACCGCCAAACATCGCCCCAATACAAACAGTGCATTTAATGCATAAGAAAATGATCTGGCGGAGACACATGCCCTGAAAGCGCACTTTCATATTCTTCTTTTTATTAACAAGATTCCCTCTTCCCGGTCTCCTCTTACTTCCCGGCTTCCGCCTACGTCACCTACTCCCTAGGCACTCTCTTAAAGTGACAGTACCATTAACTGATACATCCATTACATCTCCCCCTCAAAGAATCTGCAATACCTTACATTCGGAGTTTCTCAGTATCGCAAACATCAAGCACCATACTGTAAACATTCTTATAACTTATGCATTCCGATTAACAAAATAACTTAGACCGAAACAACTTTAACAGTCCAAACCAAAATACTCAGATCGAAACAACTTTAACATTCCTCGTCCTTTCCTCCTCTCCTCCTCATCCTGCCAGAACGAGTAACGATCCCAGTCCCTTGTGTAGGAACAACAGGCACCTCTGTGGCGTGTGGCAGTTCAGTGTTAGTGTCCTCCTCAGGGCTGACGTCGCTGTGAGCCTTGCTTGTAGGTGTATGTGTGTCTGGCGAGGCCAACAGGTGGCGCCTATTCCTCCTGTAGCGAACACCCTGGTCCGTCTCCACAACATAGGACCTAGGTGTGGGGAACACGCTGTGAACAACTGCGGCCGTCCCCCATTGTTTCTGTCCATCCACCCTTGTGAGTACAGTGTCTCCTGGGCTCAGTGGGGGTAGGATCGTCACCCCGTTCCTGCGGTTGTAGAAATAGGCCTGTTTCTGCTTGGCCGCAGCATCAGCCTGTTTGACGACATCCTCGTTGGGCCAGTTCGGTTTCAGGTTGTCCCGTAGTGTGGGCAAGGTGGTCCTGAGCCTCCTCCCCATCAGGAGTTCTGCCGGACTCACACCAGTGGAAGAGCATGGCGTGGCCCTGTATGACATCAGAGCCAGGAGGGGATCCTCCTGCCTCAGTATACCTTTAGCTACCTGGACAGCCCTCTCCGCGTGACTGTTAGCCTGGGGAAAATGTGGGCTAGATGTCACATGGACAAAATCATAATCCTCGCTGAACTTTCCCATTTCTGCCGAGACTAGGTTAGCAGCATTATCAGAAAACAGAAATTCTGGCACTCCCCACCTGGCAAATATGACTTTCAGTTTAGCCACAATCTGACTGCTAGTGGTGGTCGGCATATGAAGAATCTCCAAATATCTGGAGTAGTAATCTGACACAACCAAGTAGTTTTGCTTTTTTAATTCACATAAGTCAACAGCCACTTTCTCCCATGGTCTGGATGGGAGTGGACTTGGCAGTAAGGGCTCTCTTTTCTGTGCACTTTTATGTTCCCTACAGAACTCACACTGTTGTACTTTTGTCACTATGTCCCATGACATTTTGGGCCACCATACAGCCTGGTTTGCTCTCTGTCTGCACTTAGCCAGACCTTGATGTCCATCATGAATTTTCTCTAAGATGAGCTCTCTCATGTCGGTGGGAATGACGATGCGACTTCCCCTAATAACCAAGCCGTCCGGTTCAGATAATTCTCCCCACACCTGGTAAAACTGTTGGACTGACTCTGGCACTTCCCTAGAGTAGACAGGCCACCCGTTCCTGATGAAGCCTAATACTATTTGGAGCTGCTGATCGTTCTCCGTGTGCTGCTTAATTTCCCTCATTCTCTGTGGGGTGGCTGGTACGTGACTCACCACAGCATCAATGTGTGCAGCTATGTCATCATGGGAAGCCCCGTCATCTTTGCACTGCTCGGGGCCTCTGGAAAGAGCATCAGCCACGGTTAGTGTTTTACCAGGAGCGTACTCAGCCGTGGCATTGAAACGCATCAACCTCATCAGTAACCTCTGGCACCTCAGAGGCACACTGTCCAGGTCTTTACTGTTCATGAGAGGTACCAGAGGTTTGTGATCCGTGATCAATTTGAAGCTGTCTAGCCCATACAGGTATTTGTCAAAGCGTTCACATGCCCATACACTGGCTAAACACTCCTTTTCGATTTGCGCGTACCTTGTCTCTGCATCGGTCAGGCGTCTGGAACCGTAGGCCATGGGTTTCCAGTCGTCCCCGTGTTGCTGGAGCAGGACACCACCCAACCCGTAGCTGCTGGCGTCTGCTGACACGATGGTATCTTTGGTGGCATCGTAGAAGGCAAGTACCGGGGCAGTCGAAAGTGCTATTTTCATCCCATTGAAAGCTGTGATCTGCGCAGGTCCCCACTGCCACGCTGACTTTGTCTTCAGTGTCTTCCAACCAAAGGAAGCAAGGCGAAATTCTATGTGAAATCGCAGAACATCAAGAGAAACACTGCCACTGCCATCGCGATTGCCTGAGTGCTATTTTTGTGCTGGCGAAATATCTTTTGTGATAGTGTTCCAATGTTATTTCAAGGATAGGCCATATAAAACAGATTGCATTTTAACATTAGTGCAGTTCATTCAGACAATGTGTATGTTTTATTGTAATGACTTGCGTTTGTTCATCCATGTCACAACTTGCACGTACATATGATGCAAACTTTGGCTCTTGCCTTCTCATTCTTACATATATATGCATGTGATAGACAGGGTAAACAATCAGAGAGCTTGTTGCAACCGTTTACATTTCAAAATGACCCATCAAGATGCCACTGACCATGAAACCAATCTCTAGGCTACAAAACATACGCTTGCAAACCAATGGGTGACATGCTGACTGCCCATAAATACATTAATAAAAGTGTAGCCTGACAGCGCATTTCGTAAGTACGGTGATTGCTCGTCTCTTCAAATCAACCGAAGAAGTTTGGTTTGGTTGCGCAGGCCACCGTAGTCCACAGGGAGAGGAGGGGGAGGGAAAGATGCTGCAATCTGAAATGTAACCACTTGATGTTGCTGTTTCTTCTTCAAAAATCTCCAAGTATTACTCGCTGAACCTTGAATGACACATTCTGACTCCAATGTTTGGTATGTCTATTGAAACTAGAACCATTAGCTACGCCGCTGGACTATGATGCTATATAGTAGTAGATCTATACTGAAGTCTAAGACTGTGTTTACCGAAAGATTCAATTAGGATTAGGAGTAGGATCATTTGCATGGTACTAAAGACAGATGGGTCAAACATATTAAAAAGTACAGTATATCATCAATGACGGTTTGGCCTTTGCTCTGTGCAACACATACATTTCATACAGGGTTCTACCATGTTGTTTGATGAGTTTGACAGAGGTTTACAGTTCTGGTTGTTCTCCAAGAGGGTCAGTGGTGTGATATTGAAGATCAGGAGCAGGATACCACAGGGCCAGGAGACGCTGCACACACCAGGTAAAAAACAATTAGGAGATGAGGGCAAGCCAAATGACATAGCAGCTATAAAACCAAGCTGGCATTTAGGCAGTGCAAGTGTTCAGAACGGTTGTGTCATCTGTCACTCTCTGTCTCTTAAAGTTTTAAATACAATCAGCATTTCACACCTTGTTGACTACTTGTGTTACTGTACAGCAGGCCTCACCTTTTTAGAGATTTTAAAAGTTTTAGATGACATTATTTCAAAATAAATAAATAAATAAAAAAAATAGACAAACTAAGCAGGCTGTTTTCTTATTTTTTTACCCTTACCTGTCTGAAGGTGCCCTCAGTGAGACAGAGCCTGATGACAGCATAGATGGGCACTGGAACCACAGATGACAAGGCCATAGCCCATCCTAGCCTGTAAGCCCAGTCTGGGAAGACATACCCTCCACTGGATGTCAGAGTCTGGTTGTTCAGAAATGAGCAGATAAAACAAACCTTGAGGAAGAAAGAAAAGGTTTGTTTACTGGAAGAACAAAAAAGAAGTTAAACCTTGTTAGTTATTGACCAAGACCTAATCGGGTGACATACAGAATATTTGATATTTATTCCAATTTAATTTAGGCCATTGTCTTCTTAGTTTCAGTTATGCTCAATGAAACACTTTGATGGTTTCTTGCTACTCACAGTGCAGATGAGAGGGGTGAAGTAGCGCCAGCACAGCCTAAAAAGGGGCCATGGTCTCTGTCCTGTTTTATCTTCCACTGCATCACACATCCGGTCAGCTCCTGTGTCATAGTGATAGTTGGTAGACTCATTTAAGATGGACATTGAAGAAGCACAGTAAAGTATCTATTAAAATGGTTTTATGTTGTCTGCCTTTAAACCATGATGTTATGCAAGTGGATAGATATGCATATGGAAGGACGATTTTATGATTATTTTAAGTGTGACAACTCATGTTTAGATTGTTGTTACTTGTAGAATATGCGGCAGAATAATTGTACACAAAGATGTCTGGTGAATTTAAAAGTAAGCAAAGCATGATCCTGAAACCACCTACCAAAAGCCCAGCCAACAGCCACACACTGGATAATGCTCACAAACATTACGCATGCTCCACTGCAACCATAGTAGTCAATCAGCTGGAACTGGTAGACTCCTCCCTGAAAAACATGGACAGATGCCAATATTGCCCCTCTGTAACATATGTAGATTGATAATGAGCTACAAGGACTTCAGTACCCCAGCGGCGAGGGTGATCTGGATGATGAAAACGAAGGAGCAGAAAAAGATGAGAAAGATTTCTCTGCGCCAAGGTCTTCGCATCTGTTCTGGGAACAGGTCAGTCACACAGGATGTTATGGCTTCCAGACCTGCAAACTGAAATACACAGCAACAAAAATGTGATCCTGATGAAAAGAATCAGTGTTTTATATCAACGTGTGAAAATTTAATGTTTAAACTGTTATGATGGAAAACAAGAGAAATCAAAACAGGAAGTGAGATCATGCCTCCTCAGGGGACAGAAGTGACAGAAGAAGTGACCAAGTGTGTATCTGACATCACAACAATCATAAGTGTTTATGAGTAGTGTGTGTGCTAATGTTACAAAATAATGAGTGTCTATGAGAGAGAGGAGGAGTAGGATGCAAAGGCCACTGAAGGCCAGGATGGGAGAGAAGGCCAAATGATTTGCATGTTGGTCACTAAAAAAGGTAAAGTCTTCCAAAGTGTCAAAGGATTGGTCAAGAGATGAGTCAAAGGAGGGGAAAACACGATGTATGGTATAAAAAAGGCTGCATTAGGCAGAACTGGGTTCTTCCTTCGACTGACAACAGGGACGAGCAAGCGACCTTGACATCTCAGGAGAAGACTTTGGGAGAAGAAAACTTCTTGGATTATTATCAGAAGACTCTGCTCAAAAGAACATTAACCATTTTCCAAAAACCAAGGAGTATAATTTGTGAATGGGTTTTTCTGAAGTTCCCCTTTTGCTCACTCTGACTTAAATTTTTATGAGTCAGTGTGTTCGACATGTACCGGTGCGGTAAGTTTATCCTAGCCGCTGAAATTGAACATGTCCTTAGGGCTTTCATTCTAGCCATTAAATAATTCCTCGCATTTTTCAAGAGGCAGGGTCGGTGTCTGGAAGGTGGAAGTGAGAAGTTAGGCGAATCACATCGGCGAGATCAGAATCTTTAGACGGAGAGCTGGTCGAACTGCTATTGGAGGGTAATTTTCTGGAATCCAACAATATTGATGAAGATAGCCTCTAAGGGCTCATAGCCTCTATGTCTGGACGTAGCTTTTTCCTTTTCTTTTCCAGTTGATAGTGACCCTTGAAAGTTCATGTCACTACAGTTAAATTGCAAACAACAGATGAATATTTTACTTAACATGCAGAGTCACGTTGGTTGAAATTTCACCAGTTTCCGAAAGTGTGTCAGTTTTGTGAAAGATCTTAGGATCAGGTTATACGTAGATTATTAAAACATAAAAACAAATATTCTAAATGTTAACCTTTTATAGATTTTCTTTTATGAATAATGTTTTTGAAACTGGCAAACACAGTGGTGGCTTTTTGTGACACGTTTAGGAGTGAAGGTGCTGAACATTGGCCTCACAGGACTGAACTGACCCATCAGAACCTTGCAAATTGCCCTTAGTTCAGAAAATTGTACCCTTACTATGTAACCATGTCCTACCACTGTGTCCAGTCCCAGCAAGATGAGCATGAGGAAGAAGCAAACAGCCCACAATTGAGGAAATGGCATCATGGCGACAGCCTGAGGAAAAGCAATAAAGGCCAAACCTGGACCTGGTGGACAAAGGAGATTTTCACTTTTTCTACTTCTGTCTTCCATGATGATGGCATCAATATTACTTCAAGCTTTGTTAAAATAATTATTAACTGAACCAAATTTTGACCCAACTGTACCTGATTCAACCACCATGTCCATTGGAACTCCTTTTTTGTAGGACATAAAACCCAGAGCTGAGAAGACTGCAAATCCGGCAACAAAGCTGGTGCAACTGTTGAGAACACACAACCACAGGCTGTCCCTGCGCACACACCCAGGCACACCCTCGTGCAAACACAAGCACACACGCACAATGTACTATTAGTTAAATAAATCCCTTATCCTCAAATTTACTTTTCATAGATCAAATAATAATTTAAGACAAGTGGCTAAAATTGTAGATGACTTTCAAGACCATTCAAGCAACAAAAAGAGCTTAAATAGTGCCCTGAGCATCCAATTATTGATATAATATTAGCGGTATTAACTCGTCCGCGCATTGTGAATCACAAGACTGGAGTTCCTCAGTAACAGACAGTAAAAGTACAGATTGGGCTGTACACATCATTACCCTTCATCTTCAACACAGGTGTGCCCCTTGGATGTGTCCTCGGCCCTCTGCTCCAGTACATATTTTAGTACAAATTTTGCCAAGCACATTTCAAGAAGACGGTTCAGCCATTGAGAAAATGAAATGTCGAAAAAAAATCCACTGGTTCACCTGCAACAATTATTCTTCACTTTATTGTAGCTCCCAAATGCAATAAAGGTTCCAGCCCCAACTCCATAAGAGAAGAGAACTTGAGCACAAGCTTCCATCCAGACCTGACCAAGAATTTAATGACATGTAAAGTCCTACTGATTGTCACATCCCAAAGTATGTGAAATTTAAAGCTCTGAATTTGATCAAGTTTAGTGTTGTTTAGGACTAATATTTGTCACCTGGGTATCTGCCAGGCGAGAAAAATCAGGATAGAGGTAGTAGACCACACCCTGCCAGGCTCCTGGCAACGTCAAGCCCCTGACCAGCAGGATGGCCAACATCACGTAAGGGAAGACTGCCGTAAAATACACCACCTGGAATTTAAGAGTAATTTCAGTTGTTACTCATGACTCAAGTAACAAGGCATTAGCTCTCAGCTGATGATGAATTTATAGCAAAATTGACCAAAAGGGACGGAGGATTGAACAGAATCTTCAGAAATCAATTGTGTTATGACAGACCTTTCCTGTGGAGCGGACACCTTTCCAAATGCAGAAGTAACAGGCCACCCAGGTGGCAAGTAGACACAGCAGCAGCTCCCACTTGACTGAGCCCACCTCCTCTATGCCTGCAGACATTGACAAGACTCCTCTCCTGTGTAGAGATAGCAGACATGTTTTCCTCTGTTCACCAGCTTTTCCCAATATATAGATGGCATATGACAATATAGTAGTAGGATGTGGCAATCTACTCTTACTCCCAGAACTCAGAGACTGAAGATTTCGTGAGGTTTAAATATGTAGTTTTTGCTGTCAGGTTTCCTTTATATGCTGCTGTCACATTGGCTGATGAGAGGTCTACACATCTGTCTGTTCATAGAAAGACAAATCACCACAGTCATTGTGTTCCAGACAAATGTTCTTATTAATCATGTGTACAAAAAGGCAGGTTAATTTCACAATCAGATCAAGCAAAAGTTAACAGAAAATTGGTAGTCATTTAATAGAATATCTGTGAGATATGAAGAAACTTGGTGTGCATATACAGTACATTTTACATTTATCAGACATTCAAGCATTGGTGTCCTCTCCTGACCTGTGTTCCAGGAATTGTCACAGGTGGCCCAGGGTAGAGGATCTCTGAAACTGTAGATGAGGTACAAGATGGACCAGGCCAGGATCATATTGTACAGTCTGGCATACAGCTCGATTATAAGGATGGAATAACCAGTTCCTGGAAGGAAAGTGAAATATGACTGATATTTAAACTGCATCCCAGTCAATAATTTTTCATAAATTAATGACATGACATCAATGTCATATGATTTTGTCTGGTCCAGTTGTGACCCAACTGAAAATGAAAATATACTTCAGATGTGACAAATGCCCATGGCCCATTCCTAGCAGCTTAAAATGTTCCAAGCATACTTATCAATGCATTGAGGTTCAAAAAAGTAGCACAGCCATGTTCATGTCTAAGTGACTGTTAGTACATGGTTCTTCTAAGTGGCTTTGCTGATGTTTTCATTTACATGTTGATATTTTAACTGGAAATCTGTAACAGGTATCCTTTTTGTCTTAGGTCCTTAAGTATTTCTTGATAGCAAATGGATATATGCTAATATTGTGTAAGTTCCACCAGCGCCACAACTTCTTCAGACTGTCAAATGAAAAATGCAAGACTCTCCAGCACTCAGATAAGCATGTCTTTCCTTTTGGCATAATGAGTTGCTGGGTGCCACTGGTGTGACGTGGGTTCAGTCCCAACCAGTGAAACAAACCATTCATAGATTCAGGCCATGTTTTGTGCCAAGTGTATCACAAGTTAAATTTTCACTTTTGACCGCCATTTTGTTATCTTTGTTGCTTTTGGGTCCAAACACGACGTGAGACACAACTGAATCATTCACTTGTAGATGTGGAGGTCAAAGTCTTGTCACAGTTATTATTCTTTCAGCAATCCAGCATGAATATAAACACACTGAACCACCCATCCTGACGTGTTAATGGATGACCAAAATTACAAAAAAAACAACTTTAGTTTTGTTATTACAGAATAATTCAACCACATTTGTCCAATTCAAATTGTTGTACACAGTTGTCAAATGCAGTAAGTATTCATGAGAAACAGATTACCTTGGAGTAGTGGGCAGAGTTTGGTCCAGCATGCAATTGGACCTTCCTGAGTGTATTGACCAATCACAGTCTCAAGTAGGAAAACTGGCAGGCCACACAGTATAACAAAGAAACAGTAGGGCAGCAAGAAAACACCTACACAAAAGACAATCACCACATATTCATATTGTCATGAGAACTTAAAGGTTTATTAAAAATAAAAACGCAAGTTGTAGAATGTTTCAGGTTCTGACATTTTTAATTGAGGTTGTTACTTTTTGTAGTGGCAATTTCAGTGAACCCCCTTCGATCACTGTTTCATAAGTTCTGATGGATTCAGACTTGATGCATGCAGTTCCCTCTTGGAACCATCCCCTTACTGAGGTGAAGATTTTTTTGGCAAATTGGTTTTCGGTCAAGAGTCAGACAAAGAGTGGTTCTGAAGACCCCTGCCAGAAGACTCAACAAGACCCAACCCTATAGAGGAAGGACCTTTTTATTGATTAGATTTTTTTTCTTTTCTAAAGGCACATGTACTGTACATAAAGTGCAAAGTGGGGGCCACAACTATTTTCATTGATATTGTATTGTAATGTATTTGCTGGTGTCAGGGTTTCTGGACGATAAACCACACTTTTTCCCAGTCAAAGGCACGTTTGAGATATCTTTATTGATGCAATTCCATAATGTTTCCATCATTGATCAGCTCTGCCAAATTTATTCAAGAAATTAAAATCAAGTGATGCGTAGAGATCCTCCAAATGATTCATGTTGAATGTACAGTCATGTTAAATGCTCACCTCCACCATTCTTGTAGCACAGGTAGGGGAATCGCCACACGTTGCCATAGCCCACCATGCAGCCTGCCGCAGCCAGCATATATTCCCTTTTCTTCCTCCACTGTTCCCTCTTTTCCAATTTGTTTTCCATCTCAGTGTTCCATCTGCTGTTCTAATCTTTGAAGAACTTTTAGTACAAGATGTCTGACATGCAGAGGGCGAGAGACATAAGTGTTCTTTCCTCCTTCGAAAGTCCTCTTGACACGAGTGAACTCCGCCCCTACTATTTCACACATGGGCACACATGCACACACACAAAGCTACTGAGTAGAGCAATGAGAAAAGTTGCTTACAATGTTGGCAATGTGTTGACATCTTAGACCTCATTATATAACAGAACATATATGTACCAAAGGTCGTTTGGCTGTGCTAATTCACAAAAAAATAGCTCACCTTTGCATTGATAGCTTAAGTCCCCATTTATGCCAGACAATATGAGCAATAACATATTTCAGATATACATTTTGAAATCTAATCAGTTCTAAATGCAAAACCATTTAAATCAAATATAAAATGAAATTTACCATTCCACCACTGACAACCGGGACCATTTTATTTGGACTGGTAATGCGATTCTGGCTATTGTCAGTAGTCATCTTCATTGAAGAGAACCCAGTAAACCAGTTAAAATGACAATTGTTCAGTGTTTATTGGTAACTATGGTGGATTCTTCAGGTTGCAGCAGTGAAGTGTGTATGTTGACGGAATCCTCGTGGACATCAACTTGGTTGTAATAAAAACAGGTTTATTACAAAGAAGTCAGGGATCAATCAGGCAACCGGTTCACCTGAGGAGGTTGTGTGTCCAGGTGTGCCAAAGCGCTCACAATCTCTCAGAGAATAGTTAGAACATCACCTCCTTATACCCACAGGTTTCGTCATCATTTGCCAGAGTAGATTCAACAAGTAAAACACTGCTTTGTAATTAAAAATCTGTAGTTCTATACAAAGCAAATGCACACATGAATTATTCACGTGTTGTTGTGAGCTCAATCTAGGGGGGACATGCATATCTACTTGTTAAACCAAAATTTGACAGAGGTACAGAAGTTGAATTCAGATGTCTAGGGTAAATTAATCTTGAAGAAGTAAAAACCTGAAAACACAATAGGTCGTGATTTGTAATAAACAATTTACTTAAATTCATGGGAAGTGGACGATTTGCAGGCAGACGACAGGCAACAACTGGACACTTCTGTGGTTTGTTTTTATGGACACCAGACAAAACAAACAAGTCATCCCAATGACGGCATTACCTAAAATTAGCAGAAATGTTGCACAAACAAACAAGATCGTTTTGAGTTCATTAGGACAATAATGGGGGCTTTGTGAAATGGGTGACATCATGCTATCTGGTCTTGCTCCCAGTTAGTTGCCATCTTGCACAACCATATTTTTAAGGAAGCCGGTGAGGACAATCCAGCGCGACTGACAGCGCGTTTAGTAATTAGGGTGACAGCTCGGATCTTCAAATCAACCAATGAAGTTTGGTTTGGTTGCACTGGCCACCATAATCCACAGGGAGAGGAGGGAGAGTGTAACACGCTGCAATCTGAAATGTAACCACTTGATGTGGCTTCTTCTTCAAAATCTCCAAGTATTACACACTAAACCTTTATTGACACATTCTGACTCATATGTTTGGTACATCTAGCAAGTCTAGAACCATCAGCAGCACTGCTAGACTATGATGCACTATAGTAATAAATTCTATACTAAAGTCTAACACTCTGTTTTGCAAAAGATTCAATCAGGATTAGGAGTAGGATCATTTGCATGGTACTTAAGACAGATGGTTTAAACATATTAAAGTATATCAGCAGTTACAGTTTGACCTTTGCCATGTGCAACAAATACATTCCATACAGGGCTCTACCATGTTGTTTAATGAGTTTGACAAACGTTTACAGTTCTGGTTGATCTCCAAGAGGGTCAGTGGTGTGACATTCAAGATCAGGAGCAGGATACCACAGAGCCAGGAGACGCTGCACACACCAGGCAAAAGACAATTAATGGACAAGGACAAGCCGAGTCGTCAAGCAGCAACAAAACCAAGCTGGCTTTTATGCAGTGCAAGTGTTCAGAAAGTGTTGTTTCGTCTGTCAGTCTGTCTCTTAAAGTTATACATACAGTGTGCATTTAATTCTACATCAAATACCTTCTATAGATGTCTGATAAAGTATACATGTATAATTGTACAGGCTCATTATTTTGTATAAACAATGACATCTTGTTGACTACTTGTATTATTGTACAACAGGCCTCACACTTTTTGAGATAAGTTTTTGATGAGAACAACTACTGTTTAAAAAGACAAACTAAACTGTTTTGTTTTTTTGCCCTTACCTGTCTGAAGGTGCCCTCAGTGAGACAGAGCCTGATGACAGCATAGATGGGGATTGGAAACGCAGATGACAAGGCCATAGCCCATCCTAACCTGTAAGCCCAGTCTGGGTAGACATACCCTCCCTGGGATGTCAGAGTCTGGTTGTCCAGAAATAAGCAGATAAAGCAAACCTGAACAAAGAAAGCAAAAGTTTGTTTACTAGAAGGGAAGAACTAGTAGGGGGCCACACAGTGTATTCACTCAAATAAAAAAATAAATAAAAAAAAACCCTTATGGAGGACCAATGCGGCCCCCCTACGTAAGTGGGGATCAGGGCAGACCAGACTTGAATAAGAATTGAATGCCAGAAAAAAAAAAAAAAAAAAAATATATATATATATATACATATATATATATACATATATATATACATATATGTATATATATATATATATATATATATATATATATATATATATATATATATATATATATATATATATGTATACATATATATATATATATATATATATATATTTCGCACCCAAAAAAACAAACCTAGAAGGCAGCAAAAACCCAACCTCGCATCTAGCTAGCACACCTCTAATCTTCTCTTGTCTTTCGCTGCCGGGAGGGAGTCCGCTCAAGTTCTCACACACCTTCATTCAATGACTGTGCTATCTAGATCTTTGGGCCCCAATCCCAGGGGTCTGTGGGTCATGTGGTACCAGGCCGCAGGACGCAATCTCCATTCCACCACTGGTTGATGATTCTTCCGCGGGACTTTTACAACCCTTTACAATCATTTTTGTTACTCACAGCGCAGAAGAGAGGGGTGAAGTAGCGCCAGCATAGTTTAAAAAGGAGCCATGGTCTCTGTCCTGTTTTATCTTCCACTGCATCACACATCCGATCAGCTCCTGCGTCATGATAGTTGGTAGAATCATTTAAGACGGACATTTAGGAAGCACAGAAAAGTATCTATTATTTAGGCCTAATATTAGTGTGACAACTCATGTTTGGATAGTTGTTAATTGTGGAATGTGCGGCAGAATAAATGTACAGTTAAAACGTACCTGGTAAATTTTAAAGTAAAGAAAAGTATGATCCTGAAACCACCTACCAAAAGCCCAGCCAACAGCCACACACTGGATAATGCTCACAAACATCATGCATGCGCCACTGCAACCAAAGTAGTCAATCAGCTGGAACTGGTAGACTCCTCCCTGAAAGACACAGGACATATGGCATTAGTGTCCCTCTGTAACGTATGATGAGTGATACTTATCTTGGGATTAGCTAAGGTATTCAGTACCCCAGTGGTGAGGGTGATCTGGATGATGAAAACAAAAGAGCAGAAAAAGATGAGAAAGATTTCTCTGCGCCAAGGTCTTCGCATCTGTTCTGGAAACAGGTCAGTCACACAGGCTGTTATGGCTTCCAGACCTGCAAACTATTATACACAGACAGAATGTAAAGATTAGACAAAAAGATGAACTTGCAGGCGCAAATACAAAAACACCCTTGTTTTATATGTATGTAATATAACGAGACACCAGTTTTGAACCGTCCTGTTCCGTGCTACATTCCGATCCCACAAGGGATGCACCCCAAGAGAAATGTTATCATCATGTTCAAGGTGCCCTACAACGCGGACAGAGTTGTAGCTTGTTGTGACACGTTTGGAAGTGAGGGTGCTGAAAAGTGGCTTCACAGGGATGAACAGACAATTTGTGGGCAGATTTGTGAACAAACCTGGCAAAGTGCCCTGAGTTCAGAAAATTGATCCCTTACTATGTAAAAATGTCTTACCACTGTGTCCAGTCCCAGCAAGATGATCATGAGGAAGAAGCAAACAGCCCACATCTGAGGAAAAGGCATCAAGGCGACAGCCTGAGGAAAAGCAATAAAGGCCAAACCTGGACCTGGTGGACAGAGGAGATTTTCACTTTTTGTACTTTTGTCTTCTGTGCTTATGGAATCAATGTTACTTCAAGCTTGGCTTTCTTTGTTAAAGTAATTATTAACTAAACCAAATTCTGGCCAAAACTGTACCTGATTCAACCACCATGTCTATTGGAATTCCCTGTTTGTAGGACATAAAACCCAGAGATGAGAAGACTGCGAATCCGGCAACAAAGCTGGTGCAACTGTTGATAGCACACAACCACAGGCTGTCCCTGCACACACACACGCACAATGTACACCAAGGACATTTTGAGAAGACTGGTTACATTTTTTTTTCTCAATGGCTGAACAAATAAATCTGCTGGTTCACCTGCAACAATTATTCTTGACTTTGTTGTAGCTCCCAAATGCAATATAGGTTCCAGTGCCAATTCCATAAGAGAAGAGAACCTGAGCACAAGCTTCCATCCAGACCTGATCAAGAATTTAAGAATGACATTTTAAGTCCCACTGATTCTCACGTACCGACAAATATGAAATTTGACCTCCGCATTTGACCCATCCCCTAAGGACCCATTGAGCTGCGGCGATGCTGCATTCGGTAATCATTAGATAATCTAAAAATAATGATAATATAATAATTTGTACTATTTTTATAGTCTTTTGTATGGCCGGGGGCCCTGTGATGAACTGGCGACTTGTCCAGGATGTATCCTGCCTTCCCCCTATGACAGCTGGGATAGGCTCCAACTCTGAGTTCAGGGGAGAAGCAGATATTGAAAATGGATGGATGGATGGTATGGCTAGGGATCAAATCCACAACCTTTCACTCTCAGGGCAGACACTGACACAGACCAATTTATTTGTGGTAGTGATATATTAGTCGTGAGGTTTGTCCAGAAGGTGGTTTTTGTAATCTAAATAATCACAAGAACCGCTCCCCCAGGGGATGGGTCAATTGCAGATAACAAATGTCACATTAAGTTACCTTATCTTTAACAAATCCAGTTGCCCTAACTTAAGCCTTCTGCTATAATAATAATAATAACCTAATTAAATTAAGAGTAGTTTAGGACTAATATTTGTCACCTGGGAATCTGCTAGGCGAGAAATATCAGGATAGAGGTAGAAGACCACACCCTGCCAGGCCCCTGGCAGTGTCAAGCCCCTGACCAGCAGGATGGCCAACATCACATAAGGGAAGACCGCCGTAAAATACACCACCTGGAATTTTAGAGAAAGTTTGGTTGTTATTCATGACACAAGCAACAAGGCATTAGCTCAACGCTGGTGATGGGAAGTTGCTTTTCTTAAAGTTATTACAAAATTGACCATAAGGGACCAAGGATGGATCAGAATCTTCAGATATCATATGTATTGTGACAGACCTTTCCTGTGGAGCGGACACCTTTCCAGATGCAGAAGTAACAGGCCATCCAGCTGGCCAGCAGACACAGCAGCAGCTCCCACTTGACTGAACCCACCTCCTCTATTCCTGCAGACATTGACAAGACTCCTCTCCTGTGTAGAGATAGCAGACATGTTTTCCTTTGTTCACCAGCTTTTCCCAATATATAGATGGCATATGACAATATAATCGTAGGATGTGGCCATATAATCTTACTCCCAGAACTCAGAGACTGAAGACTTGGTGATGTTTCCAGATGTCATGTTAATTGCCAGGTTTCCTCCATATGATGCTGACAGGTTGGCAGAGGAGAGGTCTACACATCTGTCTGTTGTTGGAAAGGAAAATCGTCTGTCATTTTGTTCTGCTAATTGCATGTTCCTATGGTCCATGTGTCAAAAAAGACAGATTAATGTCATAATCAAATTTTGTTAAATGTCGCAAAAATATCCAGGACATATTAAAGAACTGGGTGTATATATACATGTATTGGATTCAATTTGCCAAACATTCCAGCACAAGTAGTGTCCTCTACTGACCTGTGTTCCAGGAATTGTCACAGGTGGCCCAGGGTAGAGGATCGCGGAAACTGTAGATGAGGTAGAGGATGGACCAGGCCAGGATCATACTGTACAGTCTGTTATAAAGCCCAATCAGGAGGGTTGAAAAACCAATACCTGGAAGGTAAGTGAAATTTGACCGACACAAACGTGTCATACCTCGTTCTTGAGATTGTCAACTGCAAGACAGCATTCAGAATACTCATTTGTTCCAGAATTTCCTGCTATTGACTACACCCATTCTCTCCTCTTTTTTTTCTTAAATAATCCTATTCAAAGCTTTTCAGTCATTCCTGTTATCTATGTCGCTTTTGGGTCCAAACACGGCTCAAGACACAATTGAATCATTCAGTTGTAGATGGGAGGTCAAAGTCTTGTCACGGTTACTATTCATTCAACAATCTACCATGAATATATACACATTCAACGTCCTATCCTTACATATGTTAATGGATAACCAAAAACAAAACAAAAATGCAAACGCTTTAGTTTTGTTTTTGCAGAATAACTCAACCAGATTCATCTAATTCAAATTGTTGCACACAGTGTTCATGTTACGTTAGGTAAAACACAATGACTGCCCTGAGATGATCAGTCTTTTTTGGACACCAAAGCCAGGGGACTATATTTGCACAGCCCCAATTGTCGGACGCAATGAGTATTCATGAGAAAGAGATTACCTTTGGCCAGTGGGCAGATTTTGGGCCAGCATGCGATGGGACCTTCCTGAGTGTATTGACCAATCACAGTCTCCAGTAGGAAGACAGGCAGGCCACACATTATAGCAAAGAAACAGTAGGGCAGCAAGAAAACACCTGCAAATGTGAGAAAATCACTACAGTCATATTGGCTGGAATGAGGACGTAAATGTTCATTAATTCTTAAAGCAAATTCAGGTAACCCCTTTAGTCCACTGTTTCATAAGTCTTGAAGACCGAGTTGGATTCAGACGTGACAAATGGTCTTGGAAGTGTCACATTACCTACATGAAGGGGTTTGAGCAGCGTAAGTGTCCTAGGAGCTAGGTTGTCAAGAGCTTTTTTCCACTGGTGGGTCTCCCATGGTAAATTGGTCGCAATTTAAAGGGCAGACAAAGAGCGGATCAGAAGACCCCTGTGAGAAGACGCAACAAAACCTGACCCTGGAGAGAAGGACCCAAGCGATGAGAAGGTCTGGGCCTCTTGGCAGCTGTTCCAGCACAAAGTTGTCAGAAATATCCGGCCTGTAGGCTGTTAATGTGCTCCAAATGTAGGGGTTCTGCTAACCTGAACCGAGGACATTACCGGAAGTATTGTCCGTACGGACGTTGGTGCTGGTACTGCTGGAGTGACAGACTGTGGTGGTGTCCCCCTTCTTTAAGATGGGGGACAAGGGAGCTTGTTGCAGCTACCATGGGATCACACTCCTCAGCATCCCCGGTAAAGTCTTTTCCAGGGCACTGAAGAGAAGAGTCTAGTTGATTGTTTAACCTCAAATCAAGAAGGAACAATGCAGCTCGGGCAAAACGGTGGGGCAGCACTTCACTACTGCAGCGTGAATGGGCATGTGCCCAAGTAAATCATACTTTGTCCCAGCGGAAGGCAGGTTCAAAGTTTGAGATATCTTTACTGATGCAATTCCAAAATGATTTCCTCATTGACTAGCTCCGCTAAATGTATTCGAGAAATTAAAATCAAGTGATGTGCAGAGATCCTCCAAATGATTCATGTTGAATGTACAGTCATGTTAAATGCTCACCTCCTCCATTCTTATAGCACAGGTAGGGGAATCGCCACACGTTGCCATAGCCCACCATACAGCCTGCCACAGCCAGCATATATTCCCTTTTCTTCCTCCACTGTTCCCTCTTTTCCAGTTTGTTTTCCATCTTCTGTTCCTATCTTTGAAGAACTATTAGAACACAATGTCTGATCTCATGCAGACGGAGAGCGACATAAGCGTTTTTTTCCTCCTTCGAAAGTCCTCTTGAAACACAAGTGAACTCCGCCCCTACTATTTCACACATGGACGCAACACACGCATTTACTCAAAGCTCCTGAGTAGAGCGATGAGAAAAGTTGCTCACAATGTTGGCTTAGAACTCTCGTGGTTAGAAAATGGAGGATTTTTTTTTTTTTTAGTACTGTTAATGTTGCACAATAATATATAGACTGCCACCGTTACAACTTAAACCTCCTCACCAATAAACACCAGACAAGACAATAAACTTCCAAAGTAGTGGCAAGCATGCTCCACACCCAGATTACAGATACAATATTTCCAGTACACAGAGAGCATATATTTGTGTTATATTTTTTATTACAAGGACTTAAGGTCTATCGTCAAGTAAAAATGGCCTTGAAGTTGGAGTAACCAAACATATTAACACACTGCAATCACATTTCAATTTTTGCCCATCTCAGTGCCACCCATTTATCCAAGGACTTAATCTTCTTTCTTCAAAACCAGTCAAGACAGCACTGACTGTGAAACCAATTTCTTAGTTTCAAAGAATGTATTCATAATGCAATGTGTGACATCATGATGACTCCCTCCTTTATACAGTCAGTGGTCTGGCCAGAATTTAGGTGGATCTTTGTCGCCTCACAGCTTTTGAAGGACCCCAATGAAGAAAACACCCTGTCATCATTCCAAAGGTGTAAATATTCCTTAAGATGTTCCCTCAGCTCATGAATCACTTCCGACGTATTTAAGTACACATTTGACACATTCATCCTCCAATATTTGGTTTGTCTTTTCAATTTTAGAACAAATGACAACACTGCTGGTATAGTCCAGTTCATCTGATGGACGATATACTATACTATGCAACAAAAGTAATCAAAATGAACTAAAAACAGTTAAACAATAATCAGGTTGACACTGACAAAGGTTTATCGTTTTGGTTGCTTTCTGAGAGGGTCAGTGGTGGGATCCACACGATCAGGTGCAGGATACCACAGGGCCAGGAAACGCTGCACACACCAGGTAAAAGACAATTAGGGGACGAGGACAAACCAAGTGGCCAAGTTGTTCAAGTGTTGGTGCAAAATGGTGGTTCATATGCCAATCTGTCTCAAAGTTTGAACAAAATCTGCATTTCATTCTACATCAATATTCATTTTATAAAAAAGCAATATTGATTTGAAAAGTTGTCCATGGACACAGCCTCTTTGCTTTGAACACACACATAGTCGCAGACCTAGTAAACTATGTTTGCTATTTATTGATCATTGTAATTATTAAAAAAGACGTACTACGCAGGGTGTATTTTTGGCCTTACCTGTCTGAAGTTGCCCTCAGCGAGACATAGCCTGATGACAGCATAGATGGGTACTGGAACCACAGATGACAAGGCCACAGCCCATCCTAGCCTGTAAGCCCAGTCTGGGAAGACATACCCTCCACTGGATGTCAGAGTCTGGTTGTCCAGAAATGAGCAGATAAAGCAAACCTGGACAAAGAAAGGAAAGGTTTGTTTACTGGAAAGACAAACAAAAGAAGAATTATGATGTGACCTAATTGGACTAACACTAAAACTCCATGTGCGGCTTTGACACTATCTTACTACTCACGATGCAGATGAGAGGGGTGAAGTAGCGCCAGCACAGTTTCAAAAGGAGCCATGGTCTCTGTCCTGTTTTATCTTCCACTGCATGGCACATCCGATCAGCTCCTGCATCATGATGATAGTTGGGAAAATCGTTTAAGATGGACACAACCTTGTAAAGTCCAAGCACAGATTTTAGGATCTGGGGCAGAAAGAATGTACCCAAAACATATCTGGTAAATTTGAATGCAATTATGGTGCTGACACCACCTACCGAAAGCCCAGCCAAGAGCGACACACTGGATAATGCACACAAAAATTATGCATGCTCCACTGCAGCTGTAGTAGTCAAGCAGCTGGAACTGGTAGACTCCTCCCTGAAAGACACAGGGCAGATGCCAATATTGTCCCTCTGTAACGTATGATGAGCGACATTTAACTATAAGGGCTTCAGTACCTCAGTGGTGAGGGTGATCTGGATGATGAAAACAATGGAGCAAAAAAAGATGAGGAAGATTTCTCTGCGCCAAGGTCTTCGCATCTGCACTGGGAACAGGTCAGTCACACAGGATGTTATGGCTTCCAGACTTGCAAACTAAAATACAAAGGTACAGTGAGACAATACCAAAACACACTTGTAGGGTGTATTTTCCACTTGTAGAGACACATTGTTGAAATTCCCACATTTCAAACAATCAGATGTTCCTTAAGATATAAGAAGATTATGAGGAGGATAAAAACTTATACCAATTTTTTTTCCCCTGGCCTTTTTTAAATGTTTTTTTTTTTTTTTTTTTTAAACTGGCAAACCCAATGTCTCATTGTGACACATAGTGGCCTCAGAGGGTTGAACAGGTAACTTGTGGATATGTTTGTGACAAACTGTCTTACCACTGTGTCCAGTCCCAGCAAGATGAGCATCAGGAAGAAGCAAACAGCCCACAGCTGAGGAAATGGCATCATGGCGACAGCCTGAGGAAAAGCAATGAAGGCCAAACCTGGACCTGGTGGACAGAGATTAACTTTTCCCCTCTTTTTTTTGTACACATATCTTTCCCTTCCATGCATATGGAACCAATTTTACTTTGATGCTTACTCTTATTTGTGAAAATGATTATTAACTAAATCAGATTTGGGGCAAAACTCTACCTGATTCAACCACCTTGTCCATTGGAATTCCCTGTTTGTAGGACATGAAGCCCAGAGAGGAGAAGACTGCAAATCCGGCAACAAAGCTGGTGCAGCTGTTGAGAACACACAATCACACACTGTCCCTGCACGCACACACACACACGCACACACACACACACGGTGGCGATCTTGATTTTGATTGACTCAAAAAAAAAAAAAAGAAATCAAGCTCTTTGGTCGCTGGGAATGACATAAGGAGATGAATGTTCAGCCAGTGAGACATGAGAACATAAAACTTACAAAGACAATCCAAAACAAATCCTTTGGTTCACCTGCAACAATTGTTAGTGACTTTGTTGTAGCTCCCAAATGTAATAAATGTTCCAGCCGCGACCCCATACGAGAAGAGAACTTGAGCACAAGCTTCCATCCAGACCTGATCAAGAATTTAAAAATGACATATAATATACACTGATTGATAACCAACTCAAATTAAGTGTAGTTTAGGACTAATATTTGTCATCTGGGTATCTGTCAGGCGTGAAATATCAGGATAGAGGTAGTAGACCACACCCTGCCAGGCCCCTGGCAGTGTCAAGCCCCTGACCAGCAGGATGGCCAGCATCACATAAGGGAAGACAGCAGTGAAATACACCACCTGGAATTTTAGAGGGATTTTAATTGTTATTCATGACTCAAGAAACAAGGAATTAGATTCCTTAAGCAATTAGCTTAATTAAGTTATTGCAAAATTGACCAAAAGAGACCAAGGATTGATCAAAATCTTTAGATATCATATGTACTATGACAGACCTTTCCAGTGGAGCGGACGCCTTTCCAGATGCAGAAGTAACAGGCCACCCAGCAGGCCAGCAGACACAGCAGCAGCTCCCACTTGACTGAACCCACCTCCTCTATGCCTGCAGACATTGACAAAACTCCTCTCCTGTGTGGAGACAGCAGACATGTTTTAGCCCCTAGCATTTCCCTTTATCGTTGCCCTAAGTCATATTTGAACATCTTCAGAAAAAAGGAAAACACATTTTTTAGCAAGCGCATTGGTAAAGTTAGGCAGATATCACAATTTGGCCAAAAAAAAAGACTTAGGCAATTATGCTATTAGGCTAACAATATATAGATTACGAGCCGGATGTGACAATAATACATAATAACTGATGCAGCAGCCTAATGACATAATAACTTACTCCCAGAATTCAGAGACTGAAGACTTAGTCAGGTTTCCAGACGTCATGTTCACTGTCAAGTTTCCTCTGTATGCTGCTGTCAAGTTGGCAGAGGAGAGGTCCACACATTTGTCTGTTGGTAGAAAGACAATCATTACACTCATTGTGATATACACATATACGCATGTATATATATTCACCCATCAATGAAAATCCTCTACTGACCTGTGTTCCAGGAATTGTCACAGGTGGCCCAGGGTAGAGGATCTCTGAAACTGTAGATGAGGTACAAGATGGTCCAGGCCAGGATCATAGTGTACAGTCTGGAATATAGCTGGATGATTAGGATAGAATAGCCAGCACCTGGAAGGAAATAACAAATCAGAAAAATGTTTATTTACAGTATATTGTATTTTCTTTCTTTACTTGAATTCAGACACACACTCGTCGTGCGCACCAAGACTTTAATCTTGCTACGTTCAGTCTCTTCTACTGATCAAACATTGAGGGTGTTCTGATTAAAGGGGTGCTTCACCATCATTTCATTTTACCTATTCTACTTTTTGTTAGACTGAAATGGTATTTTTTGAATGCCAGTTGAAAACATAACCTTGTTTTTTCTTCTGGAAGTGTAACTTTAGACATATCAAGTCCTGAGACAATAGTCTGTTTTTAGATTCACTGTAGGGGTGACATAATATTGCAGTGGTTGCAGGTTGTGGGTTCGAGTCTGAGAGGATCATTGCATCATTACATTCTTGATACGTTATTACACTGTTAAGGTTTTTTGTTCCTCTCTCTTAGTTTCTTTTTCATCAACTGAATGGTAAGACGTGCCAAGGTACTAGTACCTGATTGTGCATTGGCTCCCTCTGGTGGTATTACTCACATTTGAATTTACAAGTTTGTATATCCACTGGAAATCAGCTTCAGTCACACAGAAAGGGTGATGCCATGAACAAAATAAACTCTTCTGACTCAACGTACTTGTCACTTTTTACCCACTTATATTGGGTTTTAGTTCAGCCCTTTGACCCCAAAAGGATCTCAGTTGCATGTTCTTATTCAAAGAAAAGGTTTTGTAAAAAACAAAAACAAAAACACCAAACATATTGCTCTTTATTTCCTGCCACTCTGCTGCAATTCTGGCAAGGCAACCATGAGACAATAACAGCCTGTGTTTCTCCCCAAAGCAGCCATCTACTACATTATGGGCACTTGTTATTAAGAGGTAATAACATCACTTATGCCACATTGCAGAAAAAGATATGTGACTGTCCTGTGATAATCAGTGTTTCTGGACACCCAAGTGAGGGGACTGCATTTGTACAGCTCTAATTGCTTGATGCAGTAAGAAAGCGATCACCTTGGGCCAGTGGGCAGAGCTTGGTCCAACAGTTGATGGGACCTTCCTGAGTGTATTGACCAATCACAGTCTCCATCATGAAGAGTGGCAGGCCGCACGTTATGGCAAAGAAACAGTAGGGCAACAGAAAAACACCTGCACACACAAGAAAAATGGAGAGAAGTGAATAGTTGTATATGGATACTAAAATTTTATTAATTCGATCCGCTTGTTTTTTTTTCCCCTCTGTGATTTCACCCTACTACTACTACTACTACTACTCGGAAGGGTGGAGGGGCGCACCCTTAGGAACAGGGCAGGGAGCTCGGTTACCCGGGAGGAGCTTGGAGTAGAGCCACTGCTCCTCCGCATCAAGAGGGGCCAGCTGAGGTGGCTTGGGCATCTGTTTTGGATGCCTCGTGGACGCCTCCCTGGAGAGGTGTTCCGGGCATGTCCCACTGGGAAAAGGCCTCCAAGAAGACCCAGGACACGCTGGAGGAACTACGTCTTTTGGCTGGCCTGGGAACGCCTTGGGGTCCCGCCGGATGAGACGGAGCAGGTGACTAGGACCAGGGAAGTCTGGGTGTCTCTGCTGACACTGTTGCCCCAGCGACCTGACTCTGGATAAAGCGGCAGAAGATGGATGGTTGGATCTGGAAACTACTCTGAAAGCTATTGGTGGGGACACTGAGGAAGAACATCCTTGTTGATGATTGAGAAATGTTTCATCCCTAAGAAAGAAAACTCCAAAGGGATCCAACAATTCTTTCCGATCTCCCTTATGCTGGTGTTCATGGTTACATGGACACTGGTTTCATGTTTGTTTTTTCTCTCTTCCATTATGAGATCGTTCATGGCACTGAGGCAACAATAAGCATTGTATACCTTACCTGGACACAGCAATCAAAGGAACAAATTAACAAGTTTGACTGAGGTGCAAAATCTGTGAGAGTGTTTGTGTCGGCACGTCATGAAAGCAAAGTGGTGCTCACACTCACCATCAAGAGCTTGCCAGGGAACTACTGGGGCCTTCTCACACGAACCTGGATACCTTGTCTACTTTCTTCTTTGTCGGTTTATTTGAAGACACGAGCGTTCACTCTAAATAGAAATCGTGCTGTCAGGTGGGCTGGCCTGTCCACACCAGGCTGTCTTAAAAATACGGCAGTGCAAAATGTAAACTACAGTAGCTGGGACCCTTGCTCTATGTATATTCTTATATATACAGTAAATAAGAACCGTTCTATGGGTAGGAACACCAAATGACTTTTATTGTACTGTGGGTTTACACTTGTGTTAATGTTTTTGAATGCAGTCTATTAAGCTTTTACCAGAGATTCCCACAAGTCTTTCATTTAGAGTCCGAGTCGAGTCACAAGTCTTTGACCTCGAGTCGAGTCAATTCTCCAGTCTTTGAGGGGCAAGACTCGCCGAGTCGCGAGTCTTTGATCTAGAGTCCGAGTCGAGTCATGAGTCTTTACACACACACACGCACATATACACATGTATAAAATGACATAGCCTCTGGCTGAAATACAGTATATCCTAATTTTTATTCAGACGTTTTGTAAAACGGCGGTAACCGAGCCGACCGTTTCTGCGTGGTGATGCGCTAAGCTAACCATGTCTTTGATTTAGAGTCTGAGTCAAATCACGAGTCTTTACGCACACACACACACACACACACACACACACACACATATATATGAAATGACTTCGCCACCGTGAAGGTGCTGGAAAAGCACTATATAAGTGCAGTCCATTTACCATTTTTCAAAGTGCCGCAGGAAGTTGCTGGTTGTGGACCCTTTTTCTTTTATTGTCCTTTTGCAGCATTTACATTTTGCAGTTCTGTCTCTGCCGTGCTGTTTGAAGTTTGTGTAGCAGTAAGTCAATATAAAGGGTAGCGAACCTGGCGGTGGACTTTCTTCAGCACCGGTTGTGGTTTAGTGGGAGAGGAAAAGAAGGGGAGTGGAACAAATGTCACTCCCCCCCTACAAAAAAAATTAATGAATAAGTCCGAGTCGAGTCTGGAGTCTCCAAAAATGCGACTCGAGTATGAGTCTTTAACTCGAGTCCCCATCTCTGGCTTTTACCGATATAAAAATCATAAATCATGCCAAATTTTACATGCTGGACCTTAAAGGATTAAAAGCGTCCACTTTGATGCAAATCAAATTTTACGATTTCATGAGCCCTTGTCATATTATTCACATGAATGGTACATCAATGTTAAAAACTCACCTCCTCCATTCTTGTAGCACAGGTAGGGGAATCGCCACACGTTGCCATAGCCCACCATACAGCCCGCAGCCAGGACATATTCCCTTTTCTTCCTCCACTGTTCCCTCTGTTCCACTTTGCTCTTCATCGCAGCGTTGTGCCTCCTATCCCTGCCTGTTGAGAAATGGACTGACGTGCAGAGGCAGGAAGACCTAGCGAGGTAGGTAAGGTCAGCACTGCACAAAGACCTGTTTTTCAGGTTGAATATGTTGCAATACACTTTAAGAATTTTTATTGTGACTTGTGTCAAGTCAACCACAATCTGCCGACGCATTTCTCGAGTGCTTGGACCTAATGTGGCCAGGAGAGTTTGACGCTGACAGCCGTTGAAATACATTGTCATCGTCGGCTGTTGAGAAGTAGAGCCCATCTGACGAAATTCTTTCTTCATTTGTTCATTCCAACTCACAAATAAAGGTGATTTTTAAGAGATCAGTCCACCAAAAGTATGCTTATGTGCGTTTATCCAATAAAATGCATTTTTTGCAGTTTCATATATGACGGCAACAAAGCGATAACGAAAACCAAACTGATGATTTGCATTTTTTTTTCATTTAACAACCACAAAACAATTGAACATATTGGCATAACTATGACTGATGTCACTTCAGTGACTGCAAAACTAAACCGATCAAAACTCTGGAGAACATAGTGGGGGTCATAAGACCAAGCCAATGGGTTCTAAGGCCACATTGGCTGCATTATTGACCCATAAATGTATTGAAAATAATAAAGATTGAGAGATTGTTATTGTGATATTTCTATGTACAAGGAACCACTGCAATCTGACACTGTGCAACCTTTCTAGTTTAAGTTAACTGCCAGTCATAGAGTTGGGGGGGGGAGAACATTCCAATGTCTTACTTTCAATGGTTCCAAGATTATGAGAAGAAAACCTGACCTGAGTAAACTGGGTAAAACGTAGAAGGAAAAAGTGCTGAATGACAATTTCATTTAGAGATGTTCTCAGGGAATTTATTGCAAACATTTCCTGTGCAGAAGACTTCTTGTCCGCAGCAGATGTAGAAGTCACAGGAAACCGAGCAGATGGGACACAAGAGCAGCAGCCTTCAGCCAGACATGGACAGAATTGTCCTGTGTGAGGGAGGGCATCTGTAACTCACACCATCAAATCATGCATTTGAATGTTGTTTTGAAGCAATTGTTATTAGTTGGAAGCTAATCTGTCCTTGGTGCATTTGCTCTGAGAGGTATTCCCAGATTTTTGGAAGGTAGACTTTATTTGCTGCAGTCGGACTTGCACACAAACAGTTCCAGACGTGTCTGGATGTCGTCAAACAAGTTGCAGTGGTGTGAATTACATTTCGAATATCTAGAGCAGCCTCTTTTAATATATCTTTGTATATAAATCAAACAGAATGTCAAGCGAGACTCCAAATGCCATAAAACTGTGAAATTAACCGCAAAGAAAAAACGTATCATGTAATAGCATGCATAAAGTAACCAGGACTAATGATAGTAGACGTTTGGCTCTCAAAGATTGTTGTTATGCTTTATAATTACAGACAAGAAGCTGACCTCATCACAGCACCTCATGAATCATAACAACAATCCTGTCAATGCCTCAGGGTTCAACAGCGTTCAGTGACACATCTCGGCATGCATAGAAGTTATGAACTGGAAATAAATCCTTGGTAACTATTCTCAAATAATAACGACATTTGGTGTTCAAAGCATTAAAAAAAAAAAAAAAGAAAGAAAGCAACCAATGAAATCAAAACTAAAAATGGTAAAAAAAAAAAAAAAAAAAAAAAAAAAAACAATCAGGAAACTGAAGGAATTATTATGTTTAATTTAGATGTTTGTGTTGAATAATATAATTAGTTTATAATAATATGATTACTAATATAGAAATGTTTCAATTATTTAGCTGAGCTATACATGAAGAAAGGCATTGCCGCAGGAGTCATGCAAAGAGCTCAAGGAAGAACAAAAGGAAGCACATCCCTCACGAACTGGTGACCCTGGAGGACCAGAGGATGGACATCAGAACCAACTGACTTTGCGGCGACCACCATAAAACTTTACAACCCATTCAGTTACAGGGTGGGGAACTCATGATCCATCGGAGGCACGGGGGATAGAAACCTGTGACCTTAGGGATGGCTTGCAGCAAATTGTTTCAACAGGTCACACTGGAACAAAGGATGGATCATTTGGCTCCCTGCCAAATAAGGACTTGTTTCTTTTCACGATCAGTAATCGGAGACTTGGATCAAAGGCTGCCTCAACATCAAATGAGGCAGGGGTCTGGACACCAGGCAGCCAGTCAGAGGAGGACAACACCGGAGAGCGTTTGCATGTTTTCTTTATTTATAAAAGGACTGGGTCAAGGGACAGACAGCAGTCAGACTTCATGCCCTGACAAAACATTGTTGTTGTTAGGGTTTTGAACTCGGCCCAGAGCTCTGTATATTTGTATCTTGAATTGCTTTTTTTTTTTTTACTAAAAAGACGTATTCAAATTGGCATTCTTCTCCTGAAATTCTTCATTAAACGAACATGCGGATCGGCAGCATGACACAAGAAAATACTGCGATCCAACAAAACAAAATTAAAATTGAACAGCAGGTATGATCCATGATATAAAAAGCAACTTAAAATGGTAACTGGACAGCACTTATGTAGCGCTTTTCCAGCGCTTTTACGGTACCCCATAGCGCTTCACAAAGGCCTCTCATTTGCCCATTCACACACACATTCAGCCACTAATGGGCATGAATGTTGATTATAACTGTGTTTGATTCCGAAGCGTCTTTAGTCTGTGATTCACGGGAGCAGGAGCTAGGATACCACAGGCCAGAAAGACGCTAAAAACATCAGAGAAAGAACAATTACCACAAAGGACAAAGCATGCCTTGACTTGACTTGTCCAAATCTGACAGAATTTCCCTTAGAAATGACGTCAATCGGCTGACGCGACAACAGTTGGTTTTTTTTTACCCTTACCTGTCTGAAGGTGCCCTTAGTGGCAATTAGCCTGATGCCAGCATAGATGGGCACTGGAACCACAGATGACAAGGCCACAGCCCATCCTAGCCTGTAAGCCCAGTCTGGGTAGACATACCCTCCTCTCAATGTTAGGGTCTGGTTGCCCAGAAATGAGCAGATAAAGCAAACCTGCACGAAGAAAGTAAAAGTTTGTTTTCTGGAAGGACAAACAGCGGAGCGGAACTGGTGGGACATATCATTTGACTTTGGCTCAGGTTTAGTTATGCAACAAATCAAAATCAAATAAACAAAAAACAAAATGAAACAAAACCTACTTCAGCAACTAGGCTTTCTAGATAAATTCCATCCCTCCACAATTATCTTCTCACTAATACTTTGTGTAAAGATTCAACGGTTTCTTGCTACTCACTGTGCAGATGATAGGTGTGAAGTAGCGCCAGCACAGCCCGAAAATAGGCCATGGTCTCTGTCCTGTTTTGTCTTCCACTGCATCACACATCCGGTCAGCTCCTGCATCATAATGATAGTTGGTAGAATCATTTAAGATGGACACAACCTTCTAAAGCAATACGGAATGATTTTGCAGGTGAATGAAGGTTATTATAAGTGAGGCATGATGCTGAAACCACCTACCGAAAGCCCAGCCAACAGCCAAACACTGGACAATGCACACAAACAACAAGCATGCTCCATTTGCACCATAGTAATCAAGCAGCTGGAACTGGTAGACTCCTCCCTGAAATACAGAGAAGAGGCACAAATAAATGTTGTCATGATTGACAACATTCATCATGAATGACATTGATGAGTGATAACTATCTGACGGACCGTCGTACCTCAGTGGTGAGGGTGATCTGGATGATGAAAACAAAGGAGCAGAAAAAGATGAGGAAGATTTCTCTGCGCCACGGTCTTCGCATCTGCTCTGGGAACAGGTCAGTCACACAGGATGTTATGGTTTCCAGACCTGCAAACTAAAATCCACAGACAGAGTCAATAAAGGATTGAACAGACATCAAGCAAAGAAAGTTGTCACTAAGCTGGGGGGAGGTATCAGTGACGTATAAATGCCCTTTGTGACATTATAGTGACATAGTTTCAAGAATTGTGTCTCACCACTGTGTCCAGTCCCAGCAAGATGAGCATCAGGAAGAAGCAAACAGCCCACAGCTGAGGAAATGGCATCATGGCGACAGCCTGAGGAAAAGCTATAAAGGCCAAACCTGGACCTGGTGGACGCAGGAGATTTTCACTTTTGTCCTTTTTACATGTTTAACTTCCACTCGCATCAAGCAGCAATTCAAAGTTAACTTTTGTCATTAGTAATTGTGATTTTGGCACTTCAGTTTGGCACCAAATGCCTACCTGATTCAGCCACCATGTCCATTGGAACTCCTTGTTTGTGGGACATAAAACCCAGAGCTGAGAAGACTGCAAATCCGGCAACAAAGCTGGTGCAGCTGTTGAGAACACACAACCACACACTGTCTCTGCATGCCACACACACACACACACACACACACACACACACACACACACACACACACACACACACACATAATTACTGAATGTAAGAACTAAAAGTACACACTGCTCTTCTCATGCATGGAGTTTTAAATTCCTTTATTGAAAAAGGATTTTTTCCCCCCCCTTTTTCTAGGTTTTATCTGCAGAACCAGTATGGAGATATGGACATGTCATGTTTTTCATCTGTCATTAAAGTGGCTTACCTACAACAATTGTTCTTGACTTTGTTGTAGCTCCCAAATGTAATTAACGTTCCAGAGGCAACTCCATATGAGAAGAGAACCTGTGCACAAGCCTCCATCCAGACCTGATGAACAACGATAAGGCAATAATAAGGCCGCTGTCTTTAATATATATATATATATGTATATGTACTGAATGTGTATCTGTGTGTGTGTGTGTGTGTGTGTGTGTGTGTGTGTGTGTGTGTGTATGTGTGTGTGTGTGTGTGCGTGCATATATGTATATATAAAATAATGTCTCTCACTTGATAATCTGCCAGACGAGAAAGATCTGGATATAGGTAGTAGGTCACTCCCTCCCAGGCCCCTGGCAATGTTAAGCCCCTCACCAGCAAGATGGCCAGCATCACGTAAGGGAAGACTGCCGTAAAATACACCACCTAAAATTATAGAGGTCAATTTTTAGAGTATATGATTTGAGTAAAAAGCAATTTAGCTTTTGATTTGGCTTACACTTGCTTCCAGATTTTGTATTTGAGAGGGGTTACTAGGCTGCAGCGGGATGTATAGCGGTGTGTCATCATCATAGAAATGGAACTTTATGCCATAATCTGCAATAATCCTACCCATAGGGAGCATGTAAATACAGAACAACAGAGGGCCCAGGACAGACCCCTGGGGCACACCAGGGATAACCGTAGATGTTTTGGCTTCTGCTCGATAAGTAGGACTGGAACCATTAGAGTGCCAGTCCATGAACGCCAACACACTGCTCCAGTAGATGTAGAAGCACAGTAGTGCTTCTGAAAAAGAGAAACAAGTAGGTGCGTTAGAGAGTGAAAATTGCAGAAGACATTATTGCAATGTGTAACTTCTTGTGTAATGTGTGTTTAAAGGATTTTACTTTGATGATGTGCATGAATTTATGTGACTTCGTCAGTGTGTGTGTGAGTAATTCATTATGCAACCGTGATTTCACAGCCATGACCATGGGGATTAAATAAATCTCGGCTTCAGCATCAATATTTGCCATTTTTGTCAAGTTGATGTTGAGCAGGTTGCTTGTTGCGGAGCATGCTATTGCTGTTACAGCCCAGGGGTCGGGAACCTATGGCTCGTAAACCATATATGGCTTTTTCGATGACTGCATGTGACATTGTTTGAATTATGACAGACCTTTCCTGTGGAGCGGACGCCTTTCCAGATGCAAAAGTAACAGGCTACCCAGCAGGCCAGCAGACACAGCAGTAGCTCCCACTTGACTGAACCCACCTCCTCTATGCCTGCAGACATTGATAAGACTCCTCTCCTGTGTGGAAACGGCAGACATGTTTTTTTTGTTCACCAGCATTTCCCGATATGTAGATGATATATGACGATATAGTAGTAGGATGTGGCAATCTAATCTTACTCCCAGAACTCAGAGACTGAAGACTTGGTCAGGTTTCCAGATGTCATGTTCAGCGTCAGGTTTCCTCCGTATGCTGCTGTGAGGTTGGCAGAGGAGAGGTCCACACATCTTTCTGTTGATAGAAAGACAAATCATCACAGTCATTTTGTTATTCCAGTCACATGTTTCTTTGTGCCATGTGTTTAAAAAGGCAGATTAATTTTGTAATCACACCAAGTAAAATAAACAGAAAATTGGTTGTGATTCAGCAGGAGATATGAAAAAACTTGGTGCACATACATACAAATATATATATATATTTTATTACATATGCCAGACAGTCTCCCATAAGTATCCTCTAATGACCTGTGTTCCAAGGATTGTCACATGTGGCCCAGGGTAGAGGATCTCTAAAACTGTAGATGAAGTAGAAGATGGCCCAGGCCAGGACAATAGTGTACAGTCTGGAATAAAGCTGGACTGCTAGGATAGAATAACCAGTACCTGGAGGGGAAGAGTAAAATAAATATTACAATCATAATCAGATTAATATTTTTGAACTTTGCTTGTACAACCAAGGTCCTATTAATCTCTATGTATTCCCATAACACGGTTCAGTTTCACTTGATTTCACCTGCTCCAGTTTTTGGACAACTAAAAATAACAAGTCATTTTCAAACTGACATTTGTGCCCTGGGGTGCTATGAATGAACACTCTGTGGGTACACCCGTCATGAGGGGCACAGAGGTTATTAGCCAAACCAATTTTTAATTTTAGTCATTTGGCCCAAAATTCCCTCCAACCCCTGTTTGTGATTAATAACAAACACACCCTGTTTGGTTATTTGCCAGCAATAAAAGTGTATGTCGGTGAGGGTGTGGGTTGGTCCTTGTAGGAGCGAAGCCTAATGCTTTGCTTCTTCTTATGCTTGACCCTAAATTACCTGGCTGACGCGCCCGCTAGTGTTGCTATATATTGCTCCGGGAAAAACGATCCTTACACCTACATCTTATGATGAAAGAAGGGCTTTCCACATTTATTCCAGTTCCAATTTTCCCAAGCAGACAAAAAAAACATTTCGCGGCATTGCGGTCAAAAAATGTTTGCTCTTCCGGGTCAAAAACACCTGACGACAACAGTGACATGGCTACCTTTATACCCCTAAACCACAATCAATACCGGAACACAGCGACACCCACAGCACTGTCTCACTGGCTCAGATTAAAACAGCAACATTTTTGGCTGCTACAGTCCTGTCGTGAACTAGTGACTTGTCCAGGTGTAACTACGCCTTCGCCCAAAGACAGCTGCGATATTCACCATCAGCCCTACATTTATGAGTTCGGGATAAGCAGTGACTGTTGTTCAGAAACCCAGCCACATTGGTACAACTCAAGTTGTTTGACGCAGTCTTCACGTTATATTCGCTAAAACAAAAAGAGATCACCTTGTGCCAGGGGGCAGAGCTTGGGCCAGCAGGTGATGGGACCTTCCTGACTGCACTGGCCAATCACAGTCTCCAGTAGGAAGAGAGGAAGGCCACACATTATGGCAAAGAAACAGTAGGGCAGCAAGAAAACACCTGCACAAACAAGAAAGAAAAAAACCCACCTGATACTGTGATATTGCCTGGAATGAGAACTTGAATTGTTTTTAAACATGAACAGAACAGTGATAGAATGTGAGAGAGACAATCAAATATTTGTTTACATTTTTAAGATTTAAGTTATAAAATACTTGGTTGGGTCTTGCTAACTTGACTATGGTGTTAAGATGCCATCCCTGAGCTTCATGGACATGAAGAGTCACGGTTTGTCCAGATTTAGTCAAATTAGCCTAATTCAAGCACCACAGCATTTTTCCATTATTACGATAACCCTGGCTATTGTTTTCCAACTTCAGTGGAGTTTGGGTGAGAAACCCCCCAACAGATGCGCACAGCAGCCGATATGAATTATCTCAGCTGGTGGGTAACCTACATTAAATAGAATAGCTGGTGAAAAGTAGCCGTTGGTACTTAACTGTGCACTCAAGTAGTTGCAGAATGGCAGACAAAGAAAGGTTGTGTCAGGGATGACTGCCTGATTTTGATTTTGATTTCCTGTCTGAAGGGGGTTGACACCGTTCCTGCTTAGCAGTGACACACAGCTTCAAGACTAGCTAATTTGACATTTGAGAAATTTAAGGCTCAAATCAAATGGCGCGTCTTGCAATTCTACATGCCCTTGGAGTAATTTTGCGTACTGGTACGCATAAATTTGGCATGCAGCATACAAAACAACGCATGATAAATTACATCTAACAAATATTACATTTTCTCTTTCATGGCTGCCCTCTAGTTAACACTTGTGTTATTAGTCCTAAATGATTGATCAACTGTGTGTTGCGCATTTGTATCTTTAATACTCACCTCCTCCATTCTTGTAGCACAAGTAGGGGAATCTCCACACATTGCCCAAGCCCACAATGTTACCTGCACAAGCCAGGATGTACTCCCTTTTCCTCCTCCACTGTTCCCTCTTTTCCCCTTTGCCCTTCATCTCAGTGTTCTGTCGTCTGTCCCTCACTGTTAAGAGCCAGCAGCGACTACACGGTGTTTGACACGCAGAGGCAACTGGAGGTGCAGTGAAAAGTTTTCACGAGACATAAGTTAACTCCACACATTTATTTCAGAAACTCTCTCTCTCGCTCGCTCGCTCGCTCGCTCTCTCTCTCTCCCTCCCTCTCCTTCTCATCTTTCTTTCTCAGGTCAGAATTTGCTGGCCTAACAACTCTCGTCGTAACTTTAACCTAAATGTAGTCCTAGCCAAATCTAAAAAACACATGCCCCACAGCTATGTCAGGGGGTATTACATGCAGAACCTGTTCTCTCGTCGGTTCAACCCCCCCAATGAAGGCTTTTTTGTTTGTTTGTTTGTTTTTTAGTTATGTCTCATGTATGCTGTGATACCTGTTGCAGTTATCCTTAGTATTTGTTTTTACAGTCTCCTGCATCCCTCGTGTAGTTTACCACTTTCATTGTAATGCAGCTTTTCTCTGTGAAGGTCATCAGGTGCAACCAAAATCAGCACGGTTGCCTTTTCACCACCTTCGAGACTAATTTAACTCATTCAAATTTTGCAACCACTATGGTTATTGATAAACAACTGTGGCTGTTCCACCGGTGTTTTGTAGAGGGGTTATTTCCACTTTTGCCGCTTGCATATTTTCTGGGGCTGCTCAAGGTTTTTTTTCCCACCGGGGAGTTTTCCCCAACCACTGTTGCTCCATGCTCACTCTGGAGGGATCTGTGGGTTTCTCCTTATGATCGTGCAAGGCCCTTTGAGATTCCTCTGGATGTGATTTAGCGTTTATTGATTGACTTCACAATGTAGTGATAGTTTTTTTTTTTTTTTTTGGTTAACACATTTTTAACAAATTAAGGGTTTGACAACAATGACAAAAAAAATAATTTTCATACAGGAAAGCTTTATTCATTGTAAACAAGATTGCAAGTGTCAGCTCAGTCTGTGGAGTGTAATTGTCAGTGTCTGCACCTCATAGAATTCCAGAAAATTCAACCAGAAGGGTTGTCTATAGCTACCAATGAAATATGTGAATGGATTAACGGCCAGGCCTGTTTTTGTGAAGGTATTAATCTTTACATTGTTAACCCTGCTGTGTATAAATGTAATGTTGCTAATGTTTAGTACACTTCATACTGAATCTTTAGTATCGGAACGAGAGGTTGACAGTGGATCCATTTCTGATTTGCTTACGACTGGAGGTTTTTTTCTGAGCTCTGGAACAGGATACCAGTGGGCCTCCAGACGCTGAGGACAAAGGACAGAGAGAAAAGATGATGAGATAAACAAACTGTGGAGTGCAACAGCATTTTCATCCACATGACAGAACGCAATGTCTTGGTAAACAATCCCTGTGTGCTCTTGCCTGTCTGAGGGTGCCCTCGCCCATGAAGAGCTTCACGGCAGTCCATATGGGGACAGTGACCATAGATGACAAAGCTATGGCTCTGCCCAGGTGGTAGGCCCAGTCTGGGAACATGTAGCCACCACTGTAAGTCAGGGGCTCATTGTCCAGAAACGAACAAATGCAGCAAACCTTGAAGGAAAAACAAAAAATCAAGCACTTGATCCGCTTTCCAGCACTAAGACCTCTATCGTCATTTGAAACACTCATTTATTAACTCCCTTAACTTTATTCATTAACTCCTATTAACTCAGCCTTAAAGAATTTAAAAACCAAAATTAAGTTTTAAGCTTGTTCCACGGCTTGTGTGCGTGTAATTGCACTGACTACAGTGACTCACTGTGCAGATGAGAGGGGTGAAGTAGCACCAGCACAGTTTGAAAAGAAGCCACGGCCTCTGTCCTGTCATCTCCTCGACGGCATCGCACATTCGATCAGCTCCTGCATCGTTGCAGATCATTGTGGTCACAATTGCTCGAAAACCTCGTTGGCTTTTTTTTTTTTTTTTCCTTCAGTCATACTAAGGGCGCGTTTAGACTGCCAGCCAAAATCCAGATTGAAACCGGATGGCTCTTTTGTTGTCATGGTTTGCTGTCATGTTCGTGCTTAATTTTCGTTTCTTCCCTGAAGGCATCACCACTTCTCTCCACCCAGGTCAATCAGCGCTAACTCTCTTCACCTGCTCTCCTTGCCAGACTATTTAGCCGCCATGCTCCCTCTCCTCCCTGCCAGATTGTTCCTCTGCCATGCACGATGCTGCAGCACGTAACCCCGGACTGACTCCCCGGCTACTGACCTTGCCTCTTCTGGTTCTCGCCTCCAGCTTTTCCCCTGGACTTCGGCGTTTGAGTGAGTTTTGTGTTTTGACCTGTTTTTTCCCAAGAAGAGGATCCCTTTTTTTGCCTTTGGCCCCTTTTTGACCTGTTTGGAGCAGTTGTTTCTTTTGGCCCCTTTCCCCCTCTTTTCGACTGACCAGCCGCCTTCTCTCAAGAAATAAAGCTGTGCCTTTTTTTTTGAAACTTCCAAACCTTGTCTGTGTGGTGCATTTGGTTCCAGAATAGTCAGCCCCAGTTTCATTTGTAGTCTGAACAGGCACAAATCACATGAACTCGGATTTTTGCAAAACGGATTGAAACCACCTTCGGGAGGTCGTTTCAAATCACATTTGGACAGATGCGTCGTTGCTACAGCAATCTGTCGGATCGGTCAATAAGGTGGCCCAGTCTGAACAGAGCCAGATCCCATTTGGACGCTTGCTAAAAACAGTGTGGACAGTCAGCCATAAAAATTGGATTTGAAAAGGAATCTGATTGGATTCAGATTCACCGGCAGTCTGAACGCAGCCTAATAATCTGGATAACCTGAATGATCGTTGATCCACTTTGCCATAATCTGGACTAAACAATCTCCAATTCCAAACATGTATTGCTGCAGAACTTTCCTGGAGATGGTCTAAATTTCTGGGAAATCAAATGATGACACTTTTCTTTACTGGGTCTTATAATGCTATGACCCACTTTATCAGAATTGGATAAATATTCTTGGGCGCAATTATGTAAATATGTGATGATGTTGGAGAGTTACAAAAGTATAAATGTATTTGTGTGTGTAGATAGATAGGTAGGGATAAACCTAGGGATGGAAGATAGCCCAACAGCACAATGACATCATAAATACATCCTATGTTCACTGCTTACCAAGACCCCAGCCAATGGCAGTGCACTGGATGAGTGACACAAAAAACAAACTCGCTCCACTAGCACCATAGTAATCAAGCAGCTGGAACTGGTAAACTCCTCCCTGAAGGACGAGAGGTTGAGGTAAATGATCATTTTTTTTACAGAGGTCGTGAAAGTGTCACTGTGATGTTCACCTCTGTGGTGAGTGTGATCTGCATCATGAAGCAGACAAGGCAAAAAATGAAGAGGAAGATTTCTCTGCGCCAAGGTCTTCGCATTTGGCCCGGGAACAAGTCAATCAGTGATGATATGATCGTCTCCAGTCCTGCAAACTAGAATGCACAGAGAGAGGATAAGGGTCCTACTGAATGGATGAAGAAGAAGTCACAATCAAACAACTCCAAAACCCTCTTGTGGACAAGTTGTGACCCGGGACATTGAAATGATAATGAAGGGAGGGGGCAAGTATTGAAGATTTCTGTTTCCGACAACTTTTTACTTTTATTCCCTGGATTTGTACAAAAATATGTTGTTTCTACTTCCTACATTGGAAGAAAACATGCTTGTTTACTTTTGCGTTTAAAAGATACAAATTCTGTTCAAATTTACTCACTTGTTTGTAGTTTGAAGTAAAGCTATTTGAACTCTGCTATTGTGTAGTTGAATACAAAAGTGGATCATATCTGAGACTCTAAAATATTAGAGGGACAGATTTTAGAGTACCTCAGCTTTGGGGTCACTGTTCAGTCTGTTTTTAGTACAGAGAAAAATGTTTAAAGTAATACTATTAGCAATAGTATAACTTTTTTTCTTTATATTTGCAAAATTATCAACACATGTATTGTTTCATTGATGTAAAAAAAATAATAATTTTCACTTTTTACTTAAGAGCAGAACCTGTACTTTCTTACTGTTACTTGAGTAAAGTAGTTGTAGAAGTACTTTTACTTTTATCAGAGTATATTTTGACACAAGTATCCATACTTTTACTTAAGTACAGAATGTTAATACTTGCGCCACCTCTGCTGAGCATCTCTCGTTCCAGGTGCTGATAATCAAAGGGAATGTATTAGGCTGAGAAAGTTCTCTGTAGCGTCACCTGTGTATCCAGTCCCAGCAGGATGAGCATTACAAAGAAGCACACAGCCCAGAGCTGAGGGAGCGGCATCATGGCAACAGCCTGAGGAAACGCAATGAATGCCAAGCCTGGCCCTGGTGGCAAGACAGGGGTATTACATGGGGTCTTTTCTCACAACTCATATTTGGGCTTGTTTCCTATTTCAGCTTGTATGTTGAGGTCAGACTGCTTCAAGAACAAGTCTTTGCCAACAAACTGCCTAAGGGGACCTTCAGGAGAGTCGTAATCGCACTACGACATGAAAACCATGTATAAAAACATTTTTACATGATGACGTGAAAGTAGAGAGCACATGTTTTTTTTTTGTTTTGGTTTGTTTTTTTTTTTGCTCCACTACGCAGATTTTTGATCTTTGCTTACGATTGAATCATTGCAAGCCTTGGTAACAGCCTCTACGTTGGCAGAGATGAAGCTAATGCATTAGCTAATAGTTTGGCTAGTTAACGCATACGAAACTTGCGTGAACTAGCTAACTCAAAGACTGTTTATTCTTTAACTGTTATCTGTCTCAAAAGGCTACCGTGCGCTTTCGTTGGTTGAAACAACACAACTGACCGCTTTTCCAGAAGTCTCGATTCAAAATCATCTGAGTGCTCTTTTTTTCCTTGTACAATTTCACAAAAGTAAAAGTAGGAATTGGGCTTTTTGAACAATACCTGATTCAACCACCATATCGATCGAGACTCCCTCTCTGTTTGACATGAAGCCCAGAACGGAGAAGACGGCGAAGCCGGCAACAAAGCTGGTGCAGCTGTTGAGGGCACACAACCACAGGCTGTCCCTGCACACACAAACCACACAGGAGAGCCAGGCGTCATTGTTCAGAGAAAAGCAGAGAACAAAAATGGTGACATTTTGGGTTACACCTATTAAATATTTTTGTCATTCATAAATCTGTTAATTGTTTCCTTTGATTAAAAAGTTATTTAACCGCTGATCAACAGTGTGAAAGGCTTATCTCAAACAAAATGACCATCAATATTTCCTTTATTCCAGGCCCACCAGGTGAGACAACAAGCCCATATATATATATTTATACACACACATACATACACACATATGAAGTGAAATTAAGGAATAATGATTTGATTGAAGAAAATTGCAATCAAACCATTTTTAAAATCTATTCAAGTTGATTCATTAATTAATCATTTCAGCTCTAGTGTAATTAGACAGAGACAGGTAGCGTTGCCTTATTTATACTATATACACCCACAGATGTATTAAAAACATGTATTAAACGACATCTTTCACACAGTATCTGGCAAAAGAAGACCTAAAATAGGGAAAAGACAAAGGAAGCAGGGTCTAAACAATATTACAATACAATACATTAGTTCACCCCAATGGAATAAATGATGGGATGGTCAAACTTCATGAAATCCTTACTTGTAGCAGTTGTTTTTGATTTTGTTGTAGCTGCCAAGCGTGATCAGAGTTCCTGTTCCGAGAGCATAGGAGAAGAAAACCTGAGCACAAGCCTCCATCCAAACCTGATTGACAAACAAACAAAAAAAAAAGAAATATCACTTGTAAATAGTGGACAGATCTGTTCTTTTCAGAAAATGCCGCAAAACGTTTCAAGGGTGTCTGACCTGAGGATCTGCCAGGCGAGAGACATCAGGATAGAGGTAGTAGACCACCCCCTGCCAGGCGCCTGGCAACGTTAAGCCCCTGACCAGCAGGATGGCCAGCATCACATAGGGGAAGACCGCCGTAAAATACACCACCTAAATATTAAGGGGTCGTATGTCATCATCATCATCGTCGTCGTCGTCGTCAGTGGACTCTGTACCTTTGACATGCTAGATTCTCTGTCCTATCACTGAGCCACATTGGTTGAATAATATATGAAAGAGTGTCAAACACTGTGCTGCACACTCTGTCTGTTACAGCTGTTCCCGTACACTAATTTCCACTGAAATGCGCCGATATTAAGACGTTGTTTTTGTCATGATCTGCTGTTTTCGTGTTTCTTGTCATGGTTTTCCATTTTCTGCCTTGTCTGTTTTTTTTTGTTTTTTTTCTTGTTAAATCTCCCATTTTGATTTTTGTTAAATTTTCCCTTTAAAGGCACCCTTTAGTTTAGTTTTGCTTGTCATTCAAAATAAATAGTTATTTCTGTTCTGCAACCAACACTTTTGTTGTTGTTTTTTAATTATTAGTATGACAATTTACCACAATAACTGACGACACCATATGATTTGTAG